>NW_009217794.1:0-4790 GCF_000690835.1 Fulmarus glacialis
AGCCGTGGCTTGGAGAAGGTTCCCGTCTCAGCGTGGGGAGAGCTGGGGCCGTCAGCCTCCCCAGAGAGGGGGCTGTCTTGGCTCTGCTGCTGTGAAGGGCTGGTTTCATGGCGGCGGGGATGATTTCAGCCCTCTGATCCCTGACCCCGTGTGCTGGAGCCTGCTGAAGACACAAGTGAGATGAGTTTGAGGTTCTCAGCTCTTAGACCCATGTGGGACGTGAGACCCCCGCCATGAGCATCACCGACCCCGCTAAGCAATACCTGCGCTGCCCAGGACATACTTTTCCATGTGTCCCTTTGACGCAGACCGAGCAATGCCGGGAGGGATGAGCTGCGACAGGTGAGGAGGAGGAGGATGATGAGGAAGGAAAGGTCAGATGCCATCGCTGCGCTCCCTTCCACGCGCCAGCTCCTGCCCGGGTGAGCTTCCCAGCTCTTCTGTTTTGTTTTAGAGGCAGCGCGGGGGCCCCAGAGCCCTGCAAACCCTTCGCGCTTGGGGTTTTATTGGCATGTGGAAATAGTTTTGTCTGGTTTCAGATCTGGCTGATCACTAACCTTCCCACCGCCCTCCCCCCGAAAAGGGCTGACAACCGCGGGCGACTCAACCGCGCTCGTCTTCCTCCCTCTTTCTTTTTTCTCCCCACATTGTTCTCCGAAATCCCAGCTGCTGCTTTTCTCCCCCCTCCCTTTCCTATCCTTGCACATCAGCTGGGATGGAAGTATCTGGTTTTTGTATAAAAGCTCTTTTTTTTTGTTGTTTGTTTGTACTTCTCCCCCTTATCCTGGGGGTCTTGGGGTGCTCTGCTGTGTATCATCCTCCTCCTCAGGGCCGTGCAGGGACAGGAGCAGGAAGGCAGCTCTGGGCACCCTCGCTGTCACCCCCGGGCTGGCAGCGGCGGAGGGGGGGCCTTGGGAGGGGCGAGGGCACCAGCAATCTCCAGAGCCCTCATTTTTCCTCTCCGATGGAGAAGCCTGGCAGATCCTGGGGGTCAGAGCTGCCACATTCCTCCCTTATTTATCGCTGGCGAAGCGCTGACGCCAAACATTCCTGGCGAGCCGGCTCCCGCGGGATGGGACGGGATGGGATGGGAATGGATTGGATGGGATGGGGCAGGTCTCCTCGTGGCTGTGGGCTGTTCTCTGATACACCGCAGGCTCCTTCCAGGTGCATTTATGTGGTTGCTTTGGGTCTTGTCCCCCGACCCTCTCCCCAGCCAGATGTCCCCACTACCACAGCTTGTGACACTGCTTTGTCCTCGCTCCTGGGCAGCGTTCCCGGCAGCCAGTGACCTTCACAGAGCCAGGGTTGGAGCAAACCAACCAACCCTCCAGGCAGGGTTTGGCTGAAGATGTTCCGACCCTGGGGTCAGGCTCCCCGGGCTGGCCTTGACACCCTCCTGGGGTCAGGCTCCCGGGTCTGACGTTGCAGCCCTGGTGGGTGCCAGGAGCCTCTGCAGGTGCAATGGGACCCTTGCAGAGAGGCAGAGGAGGAATGGTAGTTTTGGTGGAGAAGAGGTGGATCGTGTTTGGGTAGTGGAGGAAGGAAGAGTTGGTAAGTGGGAAGGACCCTGAGCAAGTGTGATCTGTGATCTGTGCAGGACGGAGCTAGGAGAAGTCTTTGGAAATGGTTATCCATCATCTTGCTGTTCGGAAAGCTTCCTCTGGCCATCTGCCTGGAAGGTCCTGCTGGGTGCATGGGTTGACCATGTGCTTTGGGCTTTCCCACTTTGTCAGCAGTAGACAAGTAGGACACTGAGCTCTGGACACCCACTTGGGTTGGTAGGGCATGATCTCAGGAGCTGGTGGCTATGGTACGGGATGACACACCAGGAAAGATGGAGGCCCCTGCTCATCCCACAGTGGGCTCCGGTAAGGAAGACTAGTGAGATAAATCCGTGCTGATGCCTTCTTTGTCCTTCAAAGAGTATCCTGGGGAAAGGGGATACAGCCAAGGCAGTGGACAGTGAGACCAAGCAAGCACCGGAGAGGCATGACCCAATGACCTACTGGATATCTGAAGAGATGCTTTGTGTGAGCTGGTCAGGGGGTCCCCAATGTCCCCACCCACCCTTCCTGGCCGCTGGCTCCCTTTCCCAGTGCTCAATGGCTTTTTCTACTTCCAGTCTTCCCACCCAGTCCCTGCCCCACGAAGGCACCTGGGCAGCCTCAGCAGGGAGGAGGAAACTCCTGGGCTTCCCAACCTGACCCCCAGGGTCATTCCTGTGCCCAGACCTCCTGCCAGTTTGCAGCGTGTAATAAATTGCTCCCTCATCAAATTTGGGTGAGATCGTGTGGATTAACTCACCAAGATCGACTGTCCCAGCTGAGATGGAGATGGCTGAAGGCTGAGGACCACTTGTCTGAACGTCCTGGGAGCTGGCAGGAGCCAGATGAGGATGAGGAGCAAGAAGTGGAGGAAGGCAGCGTGTGACACCTGCGAGCGAGTCCCTTCTAGGCAGAGAGAAAACCCTCCTGTGGGCTTTGTCCTCCTTTGGGTGGGCTCCGGCAGCCCAGAAAACAGCTTGCATTGGTCTGGTACCTCCTTCTTCCCCGTAAGCCTCTCCACAGGACCGTGCCTCTGAGTTAGCATCTCCCTAGGTGATCACTTTTTTTTCTTTCTTTTTTTTTTTTTTTAATAATTTTAAATGCATGACTGGCAATTTAAGAAAAAATAGAAGAAATGCTTATTATTAGTGCTGAGGATCTCAACCAAGCCGGAGGAAATGTGTTCCTTTTGTGTAATGAAACATCCATCAGGGAACAGTCATGCAAATTTCTTTTGCTTTTCTTCTTTTTACCTATTTCATTGCTCCGGAGCCTATAGCAGTTGGCTCACGGAGAGAGAGGTTTGTTAATTCAGGAGCCTTGCAAAGCCTTGGTCGGTGGAGGACGGGAGTTTGCTAAAGCTCCTGGCTCGGGGAGATGCTCGGTGGCATGAGTGGGGACCGTGGCAGCGTGGGCTGGGACACCAGCCCTCCGAGGGAGCTGGGAGAGGTGTTTGCTCTGGTCCCTGGGCACCGTCTGGTGCCTGGAGTGGCCCTGGGAAGGCAGGAAAGCGGTCGCCAGCTCTGCCAACGCCGCTCTCCACCACGGGAAGGGACAAGGACCCTTGGCCACGCTGCTGGGACAGTCATCACCCGCCCCGGGGTGCTGGGTCGCTAGTCCCTAGGAGCCAGTAAATGTGAGTTAAACCCTTAAAATCAAGAGATGGGCTTAAAAAAATCCAACTGTGAGTTTGTATTTGGTTTTATTATTATTATTAGATGCTTCAGTATGTCTGGGTGTTTTCAGGAGCTACTGGCCAAGTTTTTCTCTGCTGTTGGGAGGTTTAGGGTCTTGTAGCTTGCAGTGGGGTGGGTTATTTCTGTTTCTTGTTGAAGAGAGGTGATTCCAGCCCGACTGTTAGCTGAGCATCCATGGCTGTGTCTCGGCAGGCTGCCTTGTGTGGTTTGAGTCTTCTCCTTCATCAGTCTCTCCTTCTGGGAATGAAGAGTAGATGGAGCTGCCTGGGCAAGGGCCAGAAGCTGGTGCTGTCGCTGCGGTGGAGGGTCTTCTGCTCTGGTCAAGGGAAGAGCCAAACCTCCCCGGGAGCAGGAGCGGGTCCAGCAGCCGGAGCCTGAGGAGCCTCAGCACAAGGTTGTTGCTGCTCTCATTCCCTGTGTCCCTGCAATCCTGCTCCTCTTCATTTCTGCTGGAAGCATTGCTTCATCGCTCAAAAAAATTTCTTTTTTGCTTGAACTGAGTATGTTGGAGGTTTTCCCCCCCAAGCCCCTCTTTGTGTGTCTCTGCTCTGGTCTGTGTGCAGGAGGCAGGGACCGAGCCCTCGGGCTGACGGCTTGAGGTGGGCTTATATGGCTGTAGAAGAGCCACCGAGCAGTCCTGCTGCTGAACGAACCAGGGAGACACCTCATTAAAACGATTTTGGAGATATTCATCCAAACAGAAATGTGAATTTGTTTTGCTCACGCTGTCTTTCCTTCGGCATCTTCTTCTAAGAATCTCCCAGCAGATGAATTTGCTGGTAGGAAAGAGAAAACCCAGGGATGTCCAGGGGCTCTTGGCTGGAAATGGAGCTGGGTGGTGGAAGCCCAACGATCCGGTGCCTCCTCTGCATCCGTCCGCTCGCTTCTGCATCGCCTCCGGCCACGGGGCCCGTTACAGCTCTTTGTATTTCTTGCACTACAGATGCTTAAATAATCATAACAACACCGTGTCTTCCTGAGCCACGGACTCATCCTGACGATGATTTTTCCTGTCATTTCAGGTATCGCCTCCTTTCCCCAGGCTTTTCCTCAGCCCAACAACGACTTGTCTGAATAATTCAACTAAAAATTCAGCATCGCAAATAAATACGGGATAATTGCTAACAGCTCGCAGACAATCCGCTGCCAGAGGAAGGCTAAACTCCTGGTGAATTATTTATCTGCTATGAATTATTTGCTCGGCCCTGTTACGGAAGAAAAGCTCCTTCCCAACCTTTGCCTGCCAAATGGCCTGGCTGGGGGCGACTTTCCTGGTGCTGACTCGGCCCTTTCCCGGCGGCTCCCGCTGCCTGCGCTGCCTGCACCGCTCGGCAGGGAAGCGGCTCTGGGGAGCTGACTCCTGCCCTGCACGGTTCCTCGGCTCCTCCGTGGACCCACGGGTGTGGGGCAGAGGAGTCCGTGTGCCAAGCTCTGGAGTTGTCAGGACCTGATCCCTCTTTTTCGGCTGGGCTGGAGCTGTCCTGCTTCCCCGTGGTGTGGCCAAGCCCTGGCGCGCGTCCCGTCCGGAGGCGAAGGCATCTTTTTG
>NW_009217794.1:5106-5381 GCF_000690835.1 Fulmarus glacialis
CCCTCTGCCCTGCACGGTTCCTCGGCTCCTCCGTGGACCCACGGGTGTGGGGCAGAGGAGTCCGTGTGCCAAGCTCTGGAGTTGTCAGGACCTGATCCCTCTTTTTCAGCTGGGCTGGAGCTATCCTGCTTCCCCGTGGTGTGGCCAAGCCCTGGCGCGAGTCCCGTCAGGAGGTGAAGGCATCTTTCTGATGGGGTCTTGCACCCTGGGCAGGCAGGAGTCCCCTCCGAAGCAGCCTGCCTGCGGGATCAGTGTCCCCATTACAGCCCCTGCCC
>NW_009217794.1:5450-5734 GCF_000690835.1 Fulmarus glacialis
CTGCAGCCGAGGGCTGAGCCGGCCCCCCTCCTCCAGTGGTAGCACCACGGAGGGTCTTTGTCTCTGTGTCTGGTGTCACATACGGTGCCACTGAGTGTTTTCAGTGCGTGGAGAAGCTCTGAGCAAGCATCTCTCTTTCGGGGGGCAATGTGGGGGAACCCCGAGGCAGCTCCAGCCATGCTGCTGGGTGCCCGGGTGGCTCCTAAAGCTTTGGGTCGCACTTGAATCCTTCGGGGTGGGTACGGGGGTCTTAGTCCCAAACCATCCTGTGGCTGCAGAAATAC
>NW_009217794.1:5793-6105 GCF_000690835.1 Fulmarus glacialis
GGAAGGGACGCCCGGGGTCCCCTCCCCACCTAGGAGCCCTGGAAAGAGCAGCCGGTGCGGGGATGGAGTCAGGGATGGAGTCAGAACAGGGATGCAGGCCGGGGGGTTCCTGCGGGATGCTTGCTAGCTTAAATGCGGTAACACTGCGAAACAGTCCGTGATGATGTCTCCCAGCCCGCTCTGGGCTGAACCAGGTGCCTGGGAGCTCTCCCCGGCCACGGGTGATGGCCTCTGCGGAGCAGGATGCTCATTCCTCCCCCCGGGAACACAGCTAGAAATTGCCCTCAGAGGTGAGGAGCCGCCCGCCGGGGC
>NW_009217794.1:6147-6455 GCF_000690835.1 Fulmarus glacialis
AAAAATTTAGGAGAAAGATCGATATTCAAAGAGCCTTTTTTTTTTTTAACATGCTTCTCTCGGGGTGGGAAACTCGAGGCAGGTACTGGGAATAAATCCTCCCGGCTACCTTGATGTAAATCAGGAAGAAGATGATGGATTTATGGGAGTTGCACCTGATTTACGCTCCTGTGTCTGGTCCCTGCAGGTCGGCGCGTGCCCCTGGGGAGACGAAGTGCCGGACGGGGACCGGAGCTGCCGCCGCACCTCCCGCCACCGGCCCCCCGCGGCAGCACCCTGCTGCAGCCCAGGTGGGGCTGGGGCTGGGG
>NW_009217795.1:0-66988 GCF_000690835.1 Fulmarus glacialis
GGTGGGGGAGCGGAAAATCGCAGCCCGGGGAGGGGGGGGAGCGAGAGAAGGAGAACAACCGAGGGGTCAGGCTGCTGAAAGCATCCAAACCCTACTACTCCCTGATTTTTCGTTTTTTTGGGGGGGTAAATGAGGCAGGACCTACGTTTGACGCATTCAAATTTAAGTTTTCGCAATCATTCACCATTAAAGTCATGCACACACAAATCCCGCAAAATAAGGATGGAGAGCCCCAACGCAATTACTATCCTTCCCCAAGAAGCAAATCCCATTCAAATTCCTATTCTGTGCAGACTCTTAATTCTGTTACCACTCTTAATCATGTTGCACAAAGTTATACGGAATCCTCCTGGCACTGGCTGTAACCGATGGATTATGCATTTATTTATTTGAATGCTGATGTTCTGCTCCCGAGGAATAATCGGTGTGGATTGAAAGCTTTTTAACCTGGCTGTGGCACCCCTGGGAACAAGGCATGAGGCAGCTGTAGATGCAAATAGAGGAGGGAGACAAGGGCTGTGGGAGTCTGGCCAGCCCTGCAGTGCCGAGCACGCCGTCCCCTCCCCACTGCAGCAATCTGGTAATCGGTATTGATAATTTGTAGTCAGTCGGAGACTTATCACTGCAGAAGGCCCTGTTAGGAATTCTGTCACTAGGGAAGAAAGGGCTCTTCAGCCTTTGATTAATGATCTCGCAGCACACAAATAGAACGGTTTCCGCAGCAAGAGAGATGCCTGGAATCATTAGGTTTGCCCAGAGACGGATTGACTGTGCCACGCCAGTTTGCCTATTAATACCTGGTTAACAAGCTACATACACAAGCAATAAAAAACACTGTAACTACCTAGGTTTCTAAAAATACTGATTACCACAGCATTCAATTAAAAAATGAAAGAAACGTTATTAAAAGCATCTTCCCTCTTTAAACTCACAAAGGTTAAGGATTCTCTTCACCATTTCTTTGAACCTTATTCTTCCTTGCTGTATTTATTTGTAGAGAAAATTTGGATCTAGACAGCATATTAGAATAAGCCACTTCATTTCGAGAGTTTCTTCAAGGCAACAAATTTTATTTTCATGTGGAAAAATAGATGCATTCTCAGTCATACACATTTCCAGTTAGTGCTAAATAAGCTACATTTGTTTTGTACTCAAGCTTTACCCAGTAGACCACTGAGAGAACTACAGAGTGCCTGATTTTTTTCCCCTGTTGAGCACCATATTTCACAAAGTGGCAATAAAGGCTAGATCTTGCTGCCACTGGAGCCAACAGAACATTTCTAATCAGCTTAAGCTGGCCCACTATTATGTTTCTGGCCCTGGTCCAGCAAGGCACTTAAGCAGGTGTCTGAGTTTGAGCATGTGAATAGTTCTACTGGCTTTGGACAGAACTCTTCATGTTATTCAGGTTAGGCAGGTGCTAAATACCTTGATAAGCCTGTGTTTATATTCTGCCATAGAAGGCAAAATTAAGCCTTATTTTCTCTTAGGCTCTGTTAAATAAAAGGTTTTCAAGGAAAGCTCCTTTGACTTACATAGGGATTTCAACAGCTGCAAGAACTTCTGGAGCTCAGTACACCCTGAATGCCCATGAAGTTCTTCTTTCTGTTTCGTTTACACAGTATATGAATGATGCACACCAGGCACACACACACATTTATTTATTTATTTATTTATATTTAAGCGTGTCTTATTTTAAAATATCATATAAGACAACTGTACAGAAATTCTGGAGGCTTTTAAATTGCATCCTCCCCTTGACGCCACCTTCCAAATGAAATCTGGATTGTGTGGATGGACTCCTTCATACTTATGCTCCTGACTACACAGGATGTGTGTTACAAAAATCAGCAGCTTTTGCAGGGGGGGTCACTACAGACCTGGCAGGCCACGCACCCGGATGGATAAACTTCCTTAGGGTATGCACATGGCAGCGTGAGGATGAAGCAGTCAGTGATGCTACTGGAACTAAACAAGGTGTCTGAAACCATTATTTCATTGTTTCCTTGTGGTGTTTAATTTCAAGAATATTTATTATGAAAACATCTTCAGCCAATTATCATACAGAAAGTCTCAGTCCCGATTATGGTTCTTGTTTATTTTATAGGAATTTGTCTAACAGAAATACATGACATACATGTGAATAATGTGTCAAAGAAGTGTTTTAATTTAGCCTCCTTTTGAGATAGTCAGGAACTCTGTGAGGTGATAAATGTGTGGGCTTATGAGGGTACGGGGATTCAGGCAGCTCCATGCTGCCTCCTTTGCATATCTCAGTAAGACTGATTAAACTGTTGCAAAAGTGCTTCAGAGTTGTTCTTCTGTTTTGTCATCTGCATTTTAGTTGCAAGCTCAGACCTCGATACTTAACTTGATGGATGCAATGTCACTGCTAAGTTTGTCTGTTAACTGAGTGCTACATTATTGTTTTATCTGGTCTGTAAACATACATCCGAAGTCATAAATATGTGTATGGTTGTTGAGTTTAACTGGTTCAATTATTTTAATAACTAGGCTTTTTTACTGCAAAGGGATAAGCATTCTGCCGCTGATCTGCCAGTACACTTAAACAATTGCTTGATCTTCAACAATTGCACATGAATAGTCATCTGGACATCAATGGCAGCGACAAGCTTCAAATTAAACAACATATGGCTAAGTGCCAGGCTGAATTTGGACTGAACATGCTCCTTTCCGTATTATGCGGTTTTTAGCAGAACGTTTTAACCTTCCCCTTTCATAAATAAATAGGGTTCTTCCTCTTTTATGAAGAAATGAACACAAGTCAGGACTGAATTATTTTCAACTGTCAGAAAATTACGTATCTGAATAGCCAAATAGGAGATTACTTTAAGATGAGAATGAGTGTAGACAAGATTCAGAAAAGAGGTTATTGTCTCATAATGTTAGCAGAAATGTGATTTGATTGAGACGCCATTATTCCAAATTTTGTCAAGATCTAGCAGAAGAAACATTTCAATTAGTTTATTTTTCTGAGAATTTTGATTACTAAGCTAATACAAAGTTGCTGGCGAGTACAGTGCACTGGAGAACTGAAGGTTAACACCTATTCACATTCTTTTCCTGTTTTTAAGGAGTAGATTACTCTTCCTGCTATTGAGAAATCAGACAGGCATAATTTAAAAAAACAGTCCATATAGCTAAGAACTTATATTGCCTCATAGCAGTTCTTTACTTACCCTGTGATGTGTACAAGCAGGAGGATGGAGCGTCATCTATTCCATCATCTTATAGAAGAGA
Organism: Fulmarus glacialis; assembly: GCF_000690835.1. NCBI lineage: Eukaryota > Metazoa > Chordata > Aves > Procellariiformes > Procellariidae > Fulmarus > Fulmarus glacialis. The sequence goes on from NW_009217795.1 coordinate 3,262, forward strand.
TCCCATAACATGCTGAGGAAATAAAAATAAAATTCAGCAGCTTGAACACTTCCAAAATGTTCTCTCACCTCCACCTCTTTGTCCCAATATAAGCTCTATTTAGACTAAAGGCTTCCCTGTTTAATAACGGATTCCTGTAATTCATTCACATTGATTTTGGCAATTTGCATTTCCTTTAATTAATTAATTAAGCCTGGATTTTTTTTTTTCCCCCATTTCTTTGGTATTTGTACCACAATGGTACATTTCTCTAGATCACATTCTGCACACCTATTTTTTACTATAAATATATGTGTAATCTAACCTCATGGTTAGCTTTTTCTCAGGTGACATTTATATTCATTTCTTTAGAAAAGTATTCTCCATTTTCAAATAAATAGCATTAATTAAAAAAAGCTCATTACAGAAGAGAGATCATAGAATTATAGAATCATAGAATAGTTTGGGTTGGAAGGGACTTTTAAAGATTTAGTCCAACCCCCCTGCTGTGGGCAGGGACATCTTCACTAATCAGGTTGCTCAGAGCCCCGTCCAACCTGACCTTGAATGTTTCCAGGGATGGGGCATCTACCACCTCTCTGGGCAACCTGTGCCAGTGTTTCACCACCCTCACAGTAAAGAATTTCTTCCGTGGATCTAGTCTGAATCTATCCTCTTTTAGTTTAAAACCATTCCCCCTTATCCTATCACTCATATCCAGCAATATATTTAGATAGCATTTTAGCCTTCAAAGACTGTACAAAATTAACTGATTAATTCTCCTAAGAGCCGTCTGTGAGAAATAGGCATTATTATGTAGTCTGAAACACAGAGATCAGTCTGAAACACAGTGACAGGTAGGTCTGGGCAATACTTGACCTGTGCAGCATTTTCGCGTAGGTCTAATTTAACTACCTTATTAGTTCATAGTCAAAAGGAACAAGAGATGTTCAGCACTTGATGTCTGAAAAACATCAAGCCCTAGGTGTCTTAAACTAGGCATCCTAAAATGGTGTCATGCCAAATAATTGATGTAGTTGGAAAATTAACTCACTAAAAGCTTTGCTAAAGATTATACAGCAAGAAAGCCACCACTTGAACGTAAGGGACTGAGGGCGGCTCCTAGCCTGCTGGCCAGCAGGCAACAACACAGCTGGAAGTGAAGTCCTCCAACAAGTCTTCTCAGAGAGTGTGCTCCCCCCAGGCTATTTATATATATATTGAGTACACTTGTCTTTCAACTTACGTTATCAGGCTTCAAAACTCTTTATCCTGGCACTCTCAGTAGTTCTGCCCAATGCTTTAAGGAGAAAAAGATGTCACATCATGAACCAGCAGTGTTTACTTACCTCTGCAGTAATACCTTCAAAAATCCAATGTTAATTCTCCATACAAGTCACCTTTATAAACAAAACCTGTTGCTGTCATCAGGTGGCTTGTAGAGAACACGTCTTCTTCAGCAGTATCCATAAAATGGTTGATGAACCACCTTTGCAAATGAGTCTTGCCTCAGTGGAGTCAATGGAGTTCAGCCACTGGCCTCAGCACAATCGGCTGATCCTTAGCCCATGGGGACACAGAAATTGGTAGCTGATTTGGAGAAATGGCTGCCATTCACAGTTCTCCCTAGGGTACACATAATCTTCAGGCTATGGATTCTGTGGATACAGTCTGAGGTGGTGTTGATTTTCATTGTTTAAAAATACTGTTGATCCCGCTTGGATGTGTGAGTTCCTATGTGAACATCAGCCAGCAATTCTACCTGGGACACATTATCTCGATCCTGGAAGGTGCTGGGCACCCATGGCTACAGTGCAGGCAGTATCTGTAGCTCTAGTTGCTCAGCACTTTTCAAAAACAGAAAAAATTGCTTTGAAGACCTCAGTCTGCAGAGACGTGCATCCTCAGTCGAAAAAATGGACTAATGCAGAAATGCTGGCCCCTGGGAACAAAATATTCAAGACATCGTGTGTCTGAGCAATACCAGCATACAAAGCTGCTCTGTAATTATTTCATTTTCTCTGCCACTTACTATGTTTTTCTTTTTCCTGTCTGCTAATACATAATTTAACAAATGAAGCGAATTTAAGCTCTTTCTGCCAGGATGTGCCGTTAAACTGATGCACAGCGTCTACACGGAACGTTAGGCTTTGCTGAATACATTTAGCAATGTTATTTTCTGTAGGTGTAGCTGTCTAATCCAAGAAGTTAATAAATAAATCATAATTTATGCATTCATTCTAATACACAAACCTAATCATTGTTGTAGCAGTTATTATGTGGAGAAATTGTGATCTTTCACTCACACAATCACAAAACAGGGTTGTTGGGGTTTGGTGGGGTTTTTTTCACCAGTTTTGCCCCAAGCAGGGGCTTAGTTTAGGGAGGTGACTGAGGATAGAGTTAGTAAAGCTCTAAGGCACCTGTGGTGGGATAGAGGTGTGACTGTACCTCCACAACGTGTGGGGAGAGGTCAGTGCCTCTGGCCATGGTTGAACAGCACGTTGGTGAGGTCTGCCCAGAGTGGATGTACTCATCACTCAGTGACCGGAGGGGAATACAGGGGGGAATGGTGAGACTTCAGCCGTCCCTTGGGCGCTTCACCCGCGGCCACAGAGAAGCCCTGATTTGGTCTTCACCATCGTGGTGGGAGGAAGAAGAGGTGGCAATGGGTGCAGTCCTCCCCCTCAGCCAAACAGCTGGTGTTTGGCCTCCGAGTGTGGCACTGGGATGTGGTGGCCCTTGTCCCTGCATGTCCTCCCTCCCCGGACAACAGCAGAACCACCAAGCTGTGGCCCCTTCCCACCCTCCCATGGGAACAGCATCATGCTGGAGAGAGGACAGGAGAGCATGCAGGAGGCAGCATGACCTCCACCTAGTAACTGGGAAGCCCTGGTTTATAGGACCATAGCTGGATTTTGCGTGATACAGCTACTGGATAAAAAACAGAAACAGCTGTGGGAGCAGAAAATAAAACTCGAGTTTCTTTGGGTGGCAGTCAGGACCCTTCGGCTTGAATCCCCTCATTTCTGAAAGAGATTGAACCCGGCTCTGGTATTTCCCAGTCCAAGGTGCTCACTGTAGACAGTTGTACGAAAGGGCAGGAGTAAGACAGCCAGCAACATGTCTCCTCAGCTGCATTTTGAAAGAAAGCAGTGCCTGCCCCTGCATTTATGAAAGACCCTGTCCTATCTATGTGTGCAACATCCTCTCAGAAAATAGGCTACACAGATTTCTTCAGAGGACGGAGACTGGTTTGGCAGAACACCCAATGCTCAATATTACAGGATTAAACCTTTCAAGTTTGAGGCACCCTTGCTTGTAGAAAAAAGTAGCACCCTACAACGAACCACCAATTTGAAGAGCAAAAATTGTGGTATTTATGGATTTTCATGACCTCTCTGCGGCTGTGCAGGAATTTGCAGAATCCACATTTTGGATTTAGAAGCCTGATTTTTTCTTAAATATCATTTTAGGTGCCTCACTTCTTTATTGGATTTGTCCCTTAATCATCTTATGACCTGACTTTCTCTTCATTAAGATGGGGATAATCTTATATACTTATCTCAGAGTTGTGGTGTGAGGTTATTTTCCATACTGCATGAAAGTATGTAACAATGCTCTAATGTTATAGAAGTTGCAGAAATCCATACTGATCAGATTAGGAAACAGAGCAACTTACCTTCTAAAGCTGTATTAGCATTCTGTGCTATTCAGGTACTTTTTATAATCCTTAGGGTATTTCTTAGGTAAAGAAAAAATAATGATGCGTATATTTTATACTACTGATTGGCGTAGAAGTCTACAAATTGAGAATTTAACTTAGGCTAAGATACGCTTTACCTGAAGCTAGCTAAAGTGCCTTCTAATGTTTCAGGGTTTTATGTTAAATTTAAATATTTTCACTAGTCATTAAGTGACTACGTAGCTATAACTTCTGATCTTGATACCATTTTTCGTCCTTTCTAACGTTGTTGAAAACACAAATTGTCCTCTTGGCCGAAGGTTTCTGATACACACATGTTCAGATTCATCCTCTGGTTTCCACTAGGGTGGGTCCTGATGGGATTTCATTGGCAGGGCTCCCTGAACTGTCTAATATTATTACGGTTATTATTTTTTCCATTTCAAAAAACTGTAGAGATCACAGCCAGGTCAAAGATGCACAAAAATTTTTACCTACATTCACATATAAAAGTGTAGCAAAAATTAAGTTTTTTGGTTTACTAGTATTTTTCTACTTCAAATCCTCCAGCTACCTGAATGGAGCTGTAAGAAATGTTTGCACGCACCTAGGAAATCTTTTAAATTAAAATGAATGCATGAATCAAGCTCGATGATTTTTCAAAGACATTTTTTGGAAGTGAAATTCACTTCTGTAACCCATTTTATTAGCCTTTACTAAGTATCACATTTAACTATTTGGATATATTTGTTTTTTACATCATTCATGTGAAAAGAAAGAGCAACTGATGTCATTCAACCATCATGTTTATAGTCACTTGGGTATACAGTCTTTGTCTCCAGCTACTGGCATTTATTCAATTTATTATGTAGATGTAATACAAAAGACTATTTCTAGGCTAGTATCTTTTCTATGTTTTTAGATATTTTTTGACGCTGTCAAGACTGCAGTCAGGGAGCTTTCAATATTATATGTTGTAGATAGGAAAGAAACCCATACTCTTTGTGGTTTAAAAAAAGAAATATTTAATATTTGTCAAGAAAACACTTGTTCTCAAGGCAAATAGCTTCTTGCTGGGGAAAAGATGTTCTCCCTCTAAACATCATTATTTTCTAAGTGAAATATCAGTAAGGACTTCTTAAGAAAAGTAATAGTAAGATATTTATTTTAATCTGCATTGAGGATTCAAGTTATTCCCTTTTGAAGTGCATTCACATTTTTTGCAGTGAAACATTAAGAAAGGAAATACCTTACTTAAAGAATCACACTGCATTAGATTAACAGTGTAAAGAATTTCACCTTCTAGTGGTGGGAGGCCTGAAAAACAGGATTAAATATGATAGAGGTACTTTTAAGTGCTCTGCAAAATTGTAATTATCAGTTTGCGTAGCTTGCCAATGCTATTCTAGAGATCTCAGCTCTGCTGCCATCCTGATCTTTTCTGCACAAAAGATGTGAACATACTGTAAAGGGTAGAAAATTGCAATAATAAGAATAAATACTCAACCCTGGCAGAAATTTCAAGGCATTTAGAGAAGCAAACAGGAGTAATCTGCAATACAAAGGTTGCAAAATTGCATTTAGTACCTTTCTATATAGTTATACACATATAGTTTCCTAGATTAAAACAAAAATTAAGAAAAGTATCCTGGAAACAGAATTATTATATCAGGTGGACCTCAGTCTGTCCCTGAACTGCTACTCTAATATTTTCATAGTCTTTTACTGTCATTTACATGTTAGAGGAAAGTCTGAGCTAGCAGTCAGGAAGATTTCTATTTCAGATGACTCTGATCTTTCTTGTGATCAGTCTGCCATCCTAATCGGTTTCCCATCTGCTCCATCCCCACCACCTACTGATTTCCAGTCCCAATCCATTTCCTTGGTACCCTTTCCCTCATTTTCTTAACACAGCCTCATTATCCAGCAAGTCATAGTGTCACCCTCATTCTTGGTCCAGTTTGAATTGTCCCATCCCCTGACTGACTTTATCTTTTTTTTTTTTTTTTACTTCTTTTTTTTTAATTTGTCTGCTCTCAGTAATTTCTTCCACCAGGCAGATTCAACTCTTGTCCCTCCACACAGCCCATTCCTTCTGATAATCCTCCACACTTCTGCAGGGCCAGAAGGGGGGGAACTAAGACCACAGGACAGTTGTTTCCTCTTCTTTTTCCAATTTCCAGCACTCCTCTGGTCCACAGCGACCAGGAGGAGCAGTGCTTGAAGCATCACTTTCAGCCTATGTGGAATCAGTCATGTCCAGCACAAAGTGTCTTCAGAGAAGTTGGCTGTAAAGCTTGGACATGCCTCTCCCAGCCACAGTTGAAGCCTGAAATCAGATATTTCATTGACTTATTCCGTGGCCAGGCCTGGGCAGATTTTTCAGATGAGGAATGATTTCCTGGCACAAAGTGCTAGAGCCTTTCAAACAAATACAGCACCTGTTTAGTTTACCGTGTGCAAACTATGTATTTTTCCCTAGTCATCTTCCCAGAAATAGTGAAATGATTTTTGCTAAAAGCTTCTCCAAAATTCAGCAAGAGGCAGCCCTCCAGCCAAGAAAACTGTAGGCCAAATCATTGTAATTTAACAAAGTGATAGTCAGTGGAAGGAGGACTCCCGTATTTTCTAATGCAGTGGAAGTAAAAAAAGTGGCCCTAAATGGGAAATAGCAATGGCTCACGGTGGTGTATGGGTCACACGTTTAGGTGACTAAGATGTGCAAAGGCCAGGAACACCAATTTTGCTGGAATTAGATACTAAACTAGTGCAAATCTATGGTAGTAGACCCATGTTGATTTATGTCTGATGAATCCATTTTTTCCCCTTTAAATCTCCCAAAGCAGCAGTTTAGGAAGGAAACATCTCCTTTATTATTTTGAAAAGTCATATAAAAGCCAGCTACACTAATAAAGGAGAATTTGATTATACAGGAAAAGAGACTTTTTTATATGGGAAAAAGAATTTGATTATACAACAAAAGAGAAAAAACAGGCCGTTATAAGTTGACATTTGGATATCTCCAGCTCCCATTACTTTTAGAACATACTGAAAAATGTGAAAGCCAAGCCAGTCCTGGAAGTTTGGTAAGTCTGTTATAAAGGACAGGCTGAACAACACAGAAGTTGTTCTGATTTGCCTTTAATGACAGACTGTTGACGCTGGGATATGCTGGTGCACAGTGCCCTGAAAATCTAGCTGTTGCGAGTGAAGATCCTTTTTTATTTGAAATGAGGCAAGCACCCTCACAGCAGAGCCCCACAGAAATCAATCTCTGCAGGGATCGACTCCTCCTGTGGTTGATTTAGTAGCAGCGCGGTGCCTCTGAATTCATCAGGATCCTCTTCTGTGTAAGTGGAGGCCACTACTGCAGAAAAATAGAGACAGAGATAGCTACAGAGAGATAATAGAGAGATAGCTACAGAGAGATAAATAGACTGACAGAGCAAATGAATTCTAGAAATCTTCAGTGATATTTCAGAACAGGAAAAAAAATCACTAAATTGAAAAACAGTATGAAAGAGAGAAGGAGAAGAGAAAGATGAAAAACAGAGGTGGATCGTTAATTGGGAGCAGTCACATTACTGGAAGTCCATATAAATTGTTATAGTGTAGACATTTATGCATTAGTTTTACATCATCAAAAATCAATGTATCTCTATTATGCAAATCTGAGTAAAGCTACTTAAAAGAGGTTACTTTCTCTGACCAGTGGTTCTTGTTCTAGTTTTATTGTAGCGTCAATTGTAACAAAAATATCCCACCAGCAATTGTTCTCTCCCAGCCAATTTAACCAATTCTGAATAATATACTAATTTCTTTGAACCATCAGCATGGTTTCAAAGAAGAGGCTGTCATTCTTTATTTTTCTTGTTTTCTCATTCATTTTATGCATCTTCTGATTAAAGTACTCAATAATATTTATAATCTATGCCTAACTATGATAAATTTTAGCAATATACTGTTGAGTGGTATCATTACTTTCTTAATGGAGGCAATCAAATGTTTGAATATATGTATAAAGACATGGCAGGATACAATAGTAGAAGTATAAATCAGGTAATTAGTAATAATAGCTGCATAGATAGTTTAGTTAATGATCATACAGAAAAATCTCAAAGCCACAGAATAACAGACTTGTGACGAATAGCTCAAAAATTTCATCTTAACCCCCCACAAAGCATCTATTGGATAAAACTTAAATGCACCAAAGTCAAAGAGAACTTAAAACAAGGCTGGGATTTCATCCACGAATGATCTGATTGCTAATAAACCAGTATTAATCAGCTCAAGATCAGGACTGACAAAAACTTCAAACTATTGTAATTAATTCTGCTGGGAGTTAGGAGAAGTTCACGACAGTAGAATGATGCAGGACATGGGCTATATCTTCTAGATGGGCTTCTAGAAGACCACTGATAAATGGCCACAGCTCAGTGGGTGCTCTAGCAGAAGCTTTATTTTAGCATACGTGCTTTGCATGTATTTTTTCTCACGCTAAGAAAGGATGTGACAAGTTGGAAAATGCTTGTCACCTAACAGGAGTCAAGATTATTGAAGATTTCATCCATCACTTCACACAAGTCACTTCAGGGATTGTTGTCACTGCCCAAATCAGTTTTACTAAAAAAAGCAAAGAATGTCCAATTAAATAAATCTCTCGGATTAATTTTATGGTCTGGATTAGGTCTTAAGTTTGACCTATATTAATGTTTTCAGTTGTGCCAATTTCTGCTTAAAATGGGCACATTTATGTCCACATGCTCCGTTTCCAATATGATTTTATGGTTTTGCTCAATAACAAAACTTGCAGAGACCCCAGATTTGTTGTGCTACATAAGTTAATACTCACTGATGACCGGACTGCTATTTTATTTGCAACAGTTCCAAGAATGAAATGATCATTTAGTCTCTGCAAGCTATACAAAATCTTCCCAGTGAGGCAAAGCCAAAATTTAAAAGAATAGTGACAATAATTCTCTTTATTTGCTTTTATGTATCTTTTTTATTGTCTGTGTCTATTCTGTATGGCATATTGCTTGCTTTGCAAGCAAGCTTAAGTGCTGAGAGAGTTTTTACCAAATCTGAAGAGTACTTGGAAGACTGCATTTCAAAAAAGAGGTAGGATGGCTGGGGAAGTGGCCTGTGGTGATGGCCACATCTGAAGCCCAGCAGCTGAACAGTTGGGATCTCTTCCTGGTGCTACCCCAGGTGCTAACCCTCGTGCTCTTGGAAAGTGGAAAAAGGAAACCCTGAGGTTCTTTGGCAAGAAAGGAGCTAGGATGGAGGGCAGCGAGCAAGTGAGTGGTTGGAGGAAGAGCCAGGAAGGGAGCCCGAGGGATTTGGTTCTTTAATGTGCTGGGGATGAGCTCACCAAGAGTCTGCAGCTAATGCACAAATCCTGAATGATAGCAATAGTGCAGAGGTCCAGTGAGATGAGATGCATTTCGTTGGGATAGCAAGCACTAAAAGATGTGAATAACAAAGAGGAGTGGAGCTGGGGCTGTAAGTTGCTAGCGAGCCCTCCTTCCCCCAAGAGCACACATAAAATTGAGCTCACTCTGGGAAATGAACCATGGAGAAACTGGTTGGAAGACATCTAGAGGTTATCTAGCCTGTCTTCCTGCTTGAAGAAGGACCATCGCCACTTTGTCTAGCCAGCTCCTGAATGGATGATCTCACAACTTCCCAAGCCACGATTTGTGGCTGTTGTTCCTTCTTCTGTTATCTGGAAGAATTTGGGTCTGTCATTTCATTGGTCTTTCCTTCAAATAGTTGTAAGCAGCTAGTATATTGTCCCTTAGCCACCTCTTTGCCCAACTAAACAAACCTGGCCCCCTCCACAGCCCTTCACAGGCCACATGCTTCATGTCCCTCACCTTCCTGGTAGCCCTCTACTGGACTTTCGCCTGTTCCTCCACATCCCTGTTAAATTGGGGGCCCCACAACTGGGTGCAGTACCTCAGGTGCAGCTCCACAGCACCAAATACCTTCAACCACTGGTGAACACAACCTCCCCTCCTGTTGATTCACACACACCTCTGCTTCTGGCCTGCTTCCTCTCTCCATTTTCCCAATCTGACCCCTTTAAAAGAAAGATGGAAGAAATAGCAAAAAAAACCTCTTCCTTGTGAAACTTTCAGAGCCAACCTACATATGCTGAATTTATTTCTGTAAATTTATTTTAAAAAGAAGTCACTGCCCCAGTATCCATTCCTATTTTGATGCTTGGACTTCGTCTTTCGCGTTGACAGTTACAGGTTTATGTAGCCACACACTGAAACATCATCTGAAATCTCACTTGGGCATTTGTACTCTCTTTAAGACTGTGTAGAAGTCTAGCAGAAAATTATCTTATGTCTTTAAATGCTGTGAAAATAGATTTTCACAGAGAACTTGTTGAACACTGAAATGTCTAGAAGTAGCCCAAGTTTCTAGATTTGGGGACCTGCCAAAAGATATTTTTCCTAGTCATTCTGCTGCCCACTTGTTAGGAGATAACGACAAATGAGAAGTTTTACAGAATCTGCTTTGTATCAACATGGTTGATAAGGGAGTTGCTGTCATTTTTGCTTAGTCTGTGCAGTGCTTTCAAAGGCCTTCAAAACCTAAAGAAATTATTTTTGAACCAAAGGATTTCTCTAAGGGTAAACACACTCTTGATGGGCTTCCTACATAGGGAGACTTTCTTAAATTAGGGACTAAATTTCTCTAAATCCAGAAATTCAGTCCTTTGGATTATCTTGTAATTAAAGAAATACAGCCCCTTGCTCCCACATATACCCAATTGAGTAGACTTACATTTGTACAAAAACATTTAAATTTCTATAGTCTTTGTTATGAAAAAAGGGAATTAAGATATATGATATAAAGCATCAGAGTATAAACCAGAGTATCAGGGCATCTGCAACACAGTTTCCATTATCACACCTGCTTGGGTTTAAAGCAAAATCCTCCACAAATACGAGTTACGTTGACAGGCAAACTCTAATATCAAACAGTTTTATACAGAAACTTGAAAGTCATTTACTAAGAGCTTATTTTGTTCTGCCATTCAAATTTAAAATGCTATTGTAAATTAACACAATTATAATGTGTATGCCATTGTTTGTATTATTGCAAGGAGAGGAACCTTTCATTTTCAAGTAATCGACTTACATATGTCATTTGCAATTGTGTACAGAAAGCAAACTAATGCCTTTATTCAAACTGATGAGACAACCTTATTTTAAAATGTCCCACAAAATTAAAATTCCATTCAAAACCCAGAAGAAAATTGGATTTTTCAAACTGTCTCCTTTCATTGTCTTTTGCATTTTGACATTTAGTCGGTAGTCATGGCAGCCAGTAAGAGTGATTGTGCAGCATAAAGATGCAGTTACACATATTTGGCTCTGGGTTAAGTACATTAAATACATGCAGATTGCTCAAAATCAACCAATAAACTTATGTAAAAAAAGCTTTATATATATACATTTCTACGTATACACATATATAAAAACTAAATAATGAATGCTTCTATGTGTTTCCTGTTCAGACACTATAAAATGGGTTTTCTAGGCTATATGAAATGATTCGTTTGAGGGGTACCTTCCACAGCCCTCACAGCAGCATATTGTCTCTAAAATGGATTCTCCTGATAATTATGGTGTGAAAATAATTGCAATAGGTCCTGCACTCAGTGAAATGACTCAGCAAGTAAGGAATGTGTTTATTTACTGGAATATAAAGACAAAGAGTCCAAGCCTACTGCAAATTATAACTGCATTTATCCCATGTAATAAATAAACACAAATTTCTTCTTAGCTGATTGCCCTCAGTATTTTCTTTGCCTAAAGCAAAAAAAAAATGGACCTTGCAATGGAATTTGCTTATTGTTTTCTGAGCCCTAAGTTATGACTAACTAATATTTTGGCTTTCATCAGTTCAAAGCACAATTTTTAAAATACTGGAAGACATCAAAGATATCTGCATTTTGGAATGGCGCAAGATGTGTACTAATGAGGGTTGTGGTTACAACCCCTGTATGAGTTATAAAAAAAAGTCACATTTTATATCTGACTTACAGTTCTGTTAAAACCACATGTATATCTGATCCCAGAAAAATGGCAAGGACCAGACTCTCTGTTAATGGAAACTGGTAGCAATGCAGCTCTGTTCCCTTGGTGGAGGTATTCCACAACAGCTGAGGCTCCCTGAATGATGAAAACAGAAAAAGTTGGGTTCTTTACCCATTCTTTCTTAATTGCCTTCTTTGCTGAAGCATTTTGGCCTATTCCTTTGCTTCATGCTGTATCAATGGCTTGCTTTCAGAACATGTGATTAATTCCTAAAACTTGCTCTGTTGAGAAGCTCAATATGGCTCTTAAAATAATTTGACTGTAATCTCAGTCCAGAGATGAGGAGGAAGGATTTCATAACATAATTGAAATAATATCAGTACAAGTCTAGAAAGGATCTACTGTGTCCAGATGAAAAGAAACAATAGCAGAACTCATATTTCAACTGCGAAGACTGACAATATGCCAGGATTATGTCATTACTCTCTAGGCATGATATTACACAGCCGCCATGGACTAAAATGACATCCAGTGTCAGTGGGTGATGCGTGGTCGGGTGATGCAAGACCAGGAAGAGTTTGTCGAGCCTACATAAAGGGATCAGGGTGATGCAAAATTAAGTCAGTGGAAGCCTCTGAAGAGATCGTTAGGAAAAACTGAATAAATGCCACCATTCCAAACACACATGGCTGAGGGCGAGATTCAGAAAAATAAATGAAATGCTGGCAGCCAGCTCTGTCACACCCTGCTCTAGTAACCCAGTCTTACTGTGCTAAAACAGAACCGGCAGCACGATTCATACCTTGGGAAGATGCTGTTTGATCATAGCAGGCTGTGTCATGAAACTGTTGCCGTTCTATTTCATCATACTTGATTTGCATCCTCACTCTAGGGGCCGTTTCAGCAGCCAGTGCCCGTGTTGTCCGCAGCACTCTCAATTTGAGACAGCCTGTGCCAACGGAGGTGTCACTCATCCAGAAATCAGGAGACCTGTGTTCTCCATGAAGCTTTCCTACAGAGCGGGTCTGTGACCTGAGGCGGTTTTTTTCACCTCTGGGTCATTTCCCGCCCCCCAGCGTCCCTTGCCTGTCTTTCTCACTTACACCAGAAGCTCTTTGGCACAGGGTGTTCGTATCCGACGTGTTTGTACAGAAAGTAGTGCAGATCTCAGCTGGGCCTCTGCGTCATCCTGCAATACAATAACGAGATGACCTTAAGAGCGTGCTGGGAGACGGCAGCCATATCCGATAGCCTAGTCCCTAACTGCTGGGTGCTCCAGGGAAAACTAGTGTGCTCAACACAAGGATTCAGAATTGCACTTCCCACCAGTGCCTGGATCACCAGCAAGGAGAAAGCTGTAGGCACGCTGCCGTTGTGGTGACTGATACCTGCATGCCAGGGCTCTCGGGGGAAAGCAGGCTCCTGCAGGCTCTGCAACGTCTGTCCTTCCAAGCTGCAACTCAGTCCACCCCACACCTCACTTGTTATCTGTTATGAGGACACTGAAGAAGTACCACCTCCTTTGCACATCCTTCCCTGGTGCTTCAGCCACCAGCATGGACCCAGGACCAAGCCAAACACCACAGCTTTGCACCCAGGAAACAGTATGGCTCGGGGGGCTCGTAAGCACTACATAGTCACTTCTGAGGGAAGATCATAAATCTGGGGGTTGTCCTGCTGCAGGGAAGTCCTGAAGAAAACTCCATTACGCTGCTGTTAAAGCAGGCTGGTAGAGGTGGTAGCCCCAATGTCAGAAATGCTGAGACAAGATAACCTGTGTGCAGCAGGGCTGTGCTGAGTGTGCTGAGGAGAGACTCTGAGAAGCCGCCTGCTTCTCTGTCCTTCGCATGTGAACATCAGCATTCCTGAAAACACTCCTTTTAGCCCCTGTGGAGACTGAGGTTCTGGTTCAGTGCTGCCTACCAGGGGGGATCTTCAAAATCATGTTTGTGGAAATTTTGGAGTGAAATATCTGGCTTTTTAAGCCATTTTATATGTAACTTGTCTCAGAAGTAAGAGAGTTTAACGGCTTTGTGTGCTGGCAAAAGGCTATGTCACAACCCTTCATGCATACAATGCGAAGGAAATACTTTACACACAGTGAGCATTAAATCATGGAAAGCAAATCCGCCCATTCAGAAATTCCAGGGCTTAAGGTTTTGATCCTTAAATCATTCATATAAGACTCTGCGTGATAGCTCAGGGGATAGGGATTTTTCTTGAGAACAGGAAAATTAATGATAGGATCAGACCCAGAATGATAACGTGCAGAATCATTACTACTACTCTATCAGCAGTCCTAAACTAAAAGTAAAATTGAGGATTTTCTGTAAGACGTGACAGAATCAAGCTTGCTACAATACCAATCAAAAAAGACTGTTTTCCCCATGTGCAGGTATGTAACAAAACCAACAGCAGTTCTCAAGCAGGTAAGGTGAGCCAAATAAGGAGGGGTGCAGCTCCTCCTGGTGCAGCTGCTACCGCCTATTCCCTTTTTGGTTTTCCATCCAGTTCACATTCAGGAAAATCTCTTCTGTTTACATCATCCCATAGCTGAATTTCCATAATCTTTTGTGCTTCCACAGAATACAGGAGACAGCAGATAGCAGAATGGTTGCTGGATGAGGCTGCCTTAAAGACTTGCAAACTATTGATGCTTACATGACTTTCACACTTAGGTGATAATAGCGTATTGGGAACTATCTGTGGCTGTGATGGCCTCTTAGGAAGGTAGGCATAAGTTCAGCAACTTAAACACCAGTATTCTGCCAAAGCATCTGAAGAACAGAGATAGAACTTCTCACCACAAAAAATTAAACCGTTGTTTTCACTTAACCAGCAGGAACTAAAGCTATATTAGGAGTACTGTAGCCTTTGAGTTCATTCCTCACAGTTCATCCTCTCCATTGTCTTCAAAGTGTGTTCTAGTAGCTCACATCCTTTCCTACATAAAAAGCTCTATGGGAAGGAAACTGGGGGAAGGGAGATGGGGTGTGGAGGTAGGGAGGGAAATATACGGGGGATGCCTTGAAAAAATTGGAAAGACAAGGCAGACCTTAAAGAAGGAGGTGTTCTCCCCGTGGGAAAAAAAATCTCTGGAATTTTTGCTTTTGCCCTGGCTGAAGTTCCCTGAAGTTCAAATGGATTTCCGCAGTCCCGGAGGACTGCTGGAACTGAACCACTGAGAGCTTCCTCAAGCTGATGTGATGCACTGGCTCTCCAAAGGGTTGGCTCACAAGAGAGGGTGCAGCATCTGGCTCTGCCACTGCTTCGGACTAGTTTCTGCAGAGCTGGAGAAGGAGGAGAAGCTTACCCATAGCTTTCTTGTCTGGCTTACTTCTGTTCTTCCCATGTTTCCACCAGCATGCGATGTGGTGAGGCTATCAGGGCCCCGAGTGCACTGACAGGCTCTGGACAGGCACAGGTCTGTATTCCTTCCACACTGGAAGGAAATGCGTGTATTTACATTTCTGTAAACAAACAGTACAATCTGGCCCGAGACTCTCTAATAGTTACTATGGCAAAGCATCTGCATCTGTTTGTTTCGAGTAACCATGACAAGATTTTTTCCACAAATTAAAAAAAAACTTTCCATTAAAATCTCATTTTGACAATGCGGTTGCATTAGCCTGACAAAATAGTCCCATTAACTCATGTCACAGATGACCATAACAGCCAGGGTTCAGTAAATGGATTTTCTCATTGCTTCAGCAGTGAAAATTACATAAATTGAAATCATACAAAATAGTAACTTCACATCTTAACATTCTGACATCAGAAAATAAAGTGAGCAAAGACATTTGAATCCAATCATCACACACATTAAGTAAAAATCATAGACATGGTATCTGGAGTAGTCCATTTTAGTCCAAAAACCCATGATCAGTGATTAAGCTGTAAATTTAGGGGCAATTTTCAGTCAGACTTGTGCCAGCCTCCAATCTGTATGTTTGCTTGTGTTTGCATCTACACACCATAGATGCAAGAAAATCATTATTGGGCAGTCTTTGCATAAGCAAACAGCTGCTTGTGTATTCCTTGGGATGGGTTTTCCAGCCAGATCTTGTGCTGTCACCGGAACTATGCTGTAGAAGTGGCATGCAAGGGCTTGCACTCGAGGACAGGGTTCATCATTGGTGCAATTTGACACAGTCTTAATAGGAAGCTGAAGGGTCAGATCTGTCGCTTGCATCTTTTTTTGTGTTTCGAAGAATTGATGCTACAGTGCTCCCTGATTTCACTGCCACCCTGTGCTTTTATGAATGACACTAATGCTTGATTCCATCCCAAGCCATTTCGAAGCCGTTTGTTAAAAGGACCTCTTGTTGGAGAGAATAAAGTTGCTAATACACCTGCCAAAACCTAGGTAGCTTTAGTGACTTCAGAACGATCATGAGGGTTACAGAAATTAATGCCTAAAACTACTTTTTAAAACTCTGAGTTGCCACAAAAGCAGATTAGATCTGTCCAAGATTGTTCTTTCTCATTTTCTGGACATATAGTAGGAAATGCTAGAGTCACTATTGACAGAGGAAACTCAGTAATTCACAATTTCTTTTCCTCATTTTCTGTTTCTCGTTTCCTTTTCATAGTACCTGCTTACTCTACGGCCTAGATCCAGAAATATCACAAAATTCAGGGGCAGGGGACGTGACCAAAACTCTATACCTGTCCCTGTATACTGCATTGCAGTATATGAAGAGTGCAATTTTAAAGACTTGGTCACCAAAGAACGGCCCCAAGTGAATGAGGGTCCTGTGCCACCTTTCCCACCAGGGAAACCTGTGAGCACTAAAGGGCATTAAAGAGGCAGTTCTGTCCAGCTCATCTCGAGTGCCTTTGCTCTGAGCCCACGAGCCATTAGTACAATTTAAAGCAATCTAATTTTTCTTGGGGAAACTGAACAAGTACACATGTACATGAGGTTATGAGATGGACTCACACCAAATACTCTGTTGAACAGTGTTTTGCACTCAGAGAGACAGTCCCAAAATAAGGCCCACCTGTGTGAACCACCAAAATGAGATGTCACTCATGACTGAGCGTAAGGGATGGATAAGATGGATTCACTGCAGGGGCTTTTGCTTTCGTTCCCTTCATTACCGGCGACTCCATAAGCCTATAAACATCCTTAGGTTTTCTGACAATGGAGGGAGATTCATTGGCCTTAAGACAACCTAATTCGTTTATCTTCGACATCTCTCTTGGAATGGGACCAATCACTCTCTGGTGGTGCTTATCTCTCCACGACTAAAAAGAAATCTTTCATGACTGCTGCAAACTAGCTGTCTTAAATATTAGATGGCCAGCATTAATTAAAGTGAATCCCAGACTCGTACATCTCAGACGAGTGCCAAAAATTAAATTACATGTAGAATCCCTATCACTCGTGCACCATCTTGAGTTTTACTTCCCCCAGTCCCATGTACTAGTCCCAATACTAATTCACCACTTTACCAGCACTCATCTTGCAGCCTTCTTCAAATACCCCACCAGCTATGGGGAAGCAATTGCAGTGATGATCATATAACACCATTTCATTTGACAGAAAAGGATGCAGCACATGACTAAAATGGATTATTAAAAAAAAAAAAAATACTGGCCAACAGAGTGTGCCTGTTGGTGTTCACAAAATTACATGGCTTTTCATGACTTAAAGCATTGTCTTGACAAACCAAAAACTCTAGCACTTCAAAAGGAACATTAACAAAGTGAAATTTGTAGCAAACTGCTTTGTCAATAACAACCGTGAGAAATGGATGTAAAGGATGGCTGTGGTAGGTCTTCTGTACCTTGCGTTTCATGCTTCACCTAGTCTTACTTCTCACTCCTGCAGTCTATTCCAAAGCAGAAAACAAAGCAGGATTTCAGTTCAGTCTCAGAAAGGTGACGGTCTCACAGGTGCCTGGCAAGGGAACATGGGGCTGAGACGTGTTATGGGTTGCCCATTTTGACCATGGGCAACGTGCCAGTTTCTGTTTCCTTCCAGTTGTGCAGAACCTCAAGAACTAGTTGGCTAGTGGGACTTGAAGTGTCAAAAATCAGTAACACTTTATTGCAGACTGGATTCAGTAAGGTAAAAGGAATCAACAGATTTGCCTTCATCAGATGTTAATTATAAGTATCATTTACACTTATCTCTCTGCTTTCATGTGTTAAAAATAGTCTTGCTTATGAATAACAGTCTCTGCTGTGACACAGCAATCTGTCCTAGCTGTGCTTTGCCAAGGAACAAAATGTGACCCAAATTGCCCATGGCCCGTCAGTCAGGACAGACTTTAATTTTACAGTGTAAACTGTAAAAAATTCCTTATAGCTATTGGATAACAGATGAGAACAGACAGGGTGGTTTTACCAGTGTTTTCCCTAATCTTCCTATTTCTCCCAGCAACAAATACACTGTTGCCGACTTCTAATGGCAGCCATTGCACTCCTCCTTATTAGGTTCACTCAGCGGGCAAGTGAGCTGCAGGACTGGCGATGGACTAATTTTCTGTCGTTAGTGGAGGAATATGGAATGTATCTGAATAAGCATATTATTTGAGATCAGGAGAACACTTTTGAAGTGAATCATCAAAACACCCCAGCTGACCGTGCTTTGGTTCACACTGCAGAGCAATCTCGGAGTGCACAAACTGGTTTACCTGATCGGTAATGAAACTGCTATGCTCCAGGCACTAATGCTTGTTCAAACGACGGGACCAAACTAGTCTAAAGAAAAGACCTGCAAAATATATACAGCATGGGCATAGAGTCCTTAGAATTGTTTCCCTCCAGAGATCCAGTCCTGCTGTGCTTCCCTGCTTGCTCGTGCAGACGTAGCACTGGCGCCTTGAAAGCCTCCGAGAGATCTTACCTGGACCAGCAAGTAAAGAGCCCGCAAAGAAAGAGCATGGAAATGTTCACCCAACACAGGGAGTGGTTTCCCAGTTTCTGAAGATAGCTGTTAAAAATAATGCCTGAAGTTTGAGAAAATGGTGAGATAGTCTTAAAACAATGATATTAAGGTGCATTTGGGACTCATTCAGAAAAAAATCATGCATTCTTGAGTTTCAACGCTGTCTGAGTTTCTTCTTCTCCGAAGCTGTCAAAGCTTTTAGAGGCATTAGATAATATTTCTAAGGCTTTCTCCGCTACTCTGAATATGAGGATTTATTTTAAAAGAAGTAGATGAGGTTCTGAAATAATCACACAGCTTCAGAAATTAAGAAGACCTGTAAATACTAGGATATTCACAGCAAAATTGCAAGAATTGCTAATACTGAAATCCCTTCTGGTTTTAGCAAAAATCAGTGTTCTGCTCTTGCTCAACTTTGAAGGTTTTAATGCATCTAAGCATTTAAATCTTGCTGCATATAACTAAGAAAATTCTGTTGCTGTCTTTTGTCAACATTGTTCTTTCCTAGCAATTTCCCTATCAAAGCTTTTGTAATATTACGATTACCATCATTTACTTTCCTTCATTTAACTTGCACAGTTAATGGAATGATATGTACCCTACATGACTGCACAAGGAGCTATATAATTAGCAAGCTAGTTGAAACACATTTGGAAAATAAACTTTGTTGCAATCACTGCTTGTCTTCAAGGGCTTTTAAGAGCTCCACTATAAGACAGATAATTTTTGTGCCTATTTCAGTTAACGCAAGAGGTCCTGTGCAGATTGCATAAATGCTGTTGGCTTTCTGGCCTAAGTGTGCTGCTTTTTTAATAGAAAAACGTGTCTTTTTGAGAGAACAGGCTTCCATGGCTAAACACTAACTCCTCAGGATTTGGGAAAGCACAGTACCTCCCTGTTCAACCTGTGTGACATGGGCCAGCCACTCTAATCAGACCGCTAACTGGACTAACATTACTGCTTTTTTTTTTTTAATGTATGGCAGTTTAAGGAAAAGACAGCTGAGGAAAGCAGGGCTCCTGCTGCTCAGTGCTGCCAAATAAGCTGTTCTTTGCCTGGTCAAGGGGGACAAGTCATCACAACGCTGATGTTGGATGCCTGAGGAGGTGTGTAGGTCTTCAGTTCCTTTGAGGGCCTCAGCCCTTAAGTCTCCAAGAGGAAAAAAAGTACTTGTCAACACGGCAGGTTGGTTGGCTCCCAGGGTCACAGCAGCCTCCAGAATTTGCTATGAGTATTCAAGCCAAGTTCCAACTATAGTTGAAGGACTTTCTAGGGCAAATGGAGACTAAACCATTACCATGAAAAAAGAAAATGCAATGCTTGTAAAGCGTAGAAAGTCATCCTAAATCTGTTAGTGGCCAGAATGAAATAGGAAATCATTTCACCAGCATGCTTTCAGTGCAGCTATTGTGCGGACAGGAAAGAGAGCTGAGCGCGTTCTTATCTTTCTCCTGCCATGGTTTGCAGATGACAAGCTGGAAGAACAAACACCTTTTTCTAATTGTTTTAAATGCTGTTAGAAAACAAGACATATTCAATGTCGAGCAAAGATAAGGAATAATAACAAAGGCCCCAAAAGGCAGGATTCCCAGGACGCTGCTTTGCATGCCTCTTTCTATAAAGAAATTCAAGTTATACATTGTAGCAGTGATTCAGCAGACCTTGTGTAAGAATGTTTAGCTTTCAGCTTGTGTCGTCAATGTCCATGTCTTTAACACGCAACCCAGCGTCCATTTTCTGTGTTGGACACACAGCCTCCCAGGCAGCATGCAGGGTCTCACGTGCGCCCACTCCACAACCTCCCTCCTGTAAAGGATGCAATTCTGGTGGTGCGGGCAAGCCCTCCTCAAAGGACAGTCTGGACAACCACGCCTGTGTGCTTAGAATTATGCATGCGGTTAAATGCTTTGTTGGATGGAAGCCTAGATGAATATATCATTATGTTTGACTATTAACAGACATCAGTCAAACATGATTTGTCTCTTCAGAGGATTTTTGAGTTATTCCTTGCAAGTTGGTACTTATGTTTCAAACTAAAAAAGTTGTCAAGTCCAAGCTGACAACCTCAGTTCACAGAAAGCAAAATCTTCAGTACACTTTTGACGTGAGATGCTGGCTTTCACCAATGCTTTCCGAAAAGTTGTATGTTCTTTAGGTGGGTTACTTAGTGTCCATTTTTAGAGGACCCCATGCAAAGCTTGATTAGATTAATTAAGCATCCACTGGCAGTTAGAAATCCATTCCTGAACTGATGGATCATTCAAATACCACCATTTTGAGCAGCACCCAAAGGCTCTCAAGCCCTCATCAACCTCGGGGGCCTTTCTGAGTAGGAAAATCAAATTCAAAAAGCACAAGAGCATCCATGAGAAAGACTGAATGACAATTTCATATGTATCCACAATTTCAAGATCAAAGGCCTGTCTGATTTGCCTTTAGTAAGATCAAGGATTAATTTGGTCTAATTGGTTAAGTACAATACTTTTAGCCGCAGTTATATTTTAAGCCATCTTTTCACATGCTGGCAGCAAATGTGTGTCTGCCTCTGTAGATATGATTTTGATAGCAGCAGGAACTTGTGTGTGCCAAGATGAATTTTGAAGCAACCTCCCCTCAACATATATACTTCATGCAGTGTGGGGCAGTGGCTAGGGTATTGCCCTGGGACTCAGGAGCTGGCTCTAGTCTGAGCTCTGTCATTGACCTGCCAAGCGACCAGATACAAGACTATTTTCCTATGGATGATAGCAATTAGAAAGGGTGAACGCAGGACATATTGTTTAATGGTTGGGTATTGGTACCACCATTTCTAGACCAACTCCTCAGTCCATGACTGGGACCTATAGGAATTACAAAGTCAGTAAAGGTAACACCGTAAAGGTAAATTACAAGGGTATTTGTTGCATCAGTTGATATACACTAGACCTGAGTATGCAAGCAACATACTTTGGCCAGTAAGTGAGGAAGGAAAAGCTTTGTTTCAAGTAGTTGCGCATATTAAGGACATTATGCAAAGGATTTGATAAATGTATCCTCATTTCTGGTTTTATTTTTGATTATCTGGTTGACATTTTCATTTGTAACAGATAATGTCTTTAGCATCTGCCTATGGCAACACATGGGCAGCGTTTCAGAGCTGTTCTCAATTGCATTTGGATACATCAGAGAGTTTGTAAAAGCTTCATGTCCCTCCACCTGCCAGGAGAGAGTGGAGTCATGGCACTCTTCCAATGCTAAATAGAGTTCCTGGTAGCCAGATTAACTTTCTATAGACCAGAGAGGACTGTCTGCATTACACCCAAGGCTGAGGTCATGTAGGAGATCAGAAGCAGTCTCTGCAGTACTGAGCATCTCATGTGTGATTCGATAAAGGCTCAACGTTCAGAAGAAATAGTTGAAAGTAAATATTCTAGAGAAATCTGCCAGGTGGGTGATGGAGCAGATTTGCTGGTCCCCAGCCAGTCATCTCAGTCAGAGATTCACTAAGAAGGAGCTGGGGGAGTGAAGCATGCTAACAAGGTCTCTCGTTTCAGCTTACAAGGAAAAGATGAAGGAGCTGTCCATGCTCTCTCTGATCTGCTCCTGTTTTTACCCTGAACCTCGCAACATGAACATCTATAAATATGATGGTGAGTGACTTCCACTGGAAATCATCCTGCAGGTCAGATAATGTGCTACTGCTGGGAAATGACTCAGTTCACCGTCCCAGTCCATAATGTTAGTCAGTGGATGTTTTGCTGATTTAACAATTCATTTGCTGGTTTTGGCTGTTACATTCTATTGATTGTGCATTACCCGTGATGCTGGATATTGTTCTTAATAGCAGCTAACTAAACTCTTAAAGCTAGCCCTCTCATACTGAGCTGTACTTTTCCTACTACCCATTTGAAAATTACAGCTCTTCACAGCTGACATAATTCCCAAGGAAACCAAGAAAAGATGAAAGCATGCTTAAAAAATTAATCAGCTTGGGCACTGCTCGCAGGGGGTGTGAAATGACACAGAACCCCAATAAGCTTCCAAAACTGCTGTACATTTTTATCTTTATGAGATTAAGGTATAATTAAGCTATTACAGATAAAATGGAATGTACTTCTCCTGAGAACAGTTTTCAGCCCATAATCTGCCATTGCATTTAAAATGCCCAAGGCAAAGATGCTAAATCTTTTGTCTGTACTTCTGATCCTACAGTAACGTCTCTGCTGCTTCTCTCCTCAGTACTGCTGAGGTATTGAAGGGCTTACCATTTCTCACTTTATTGCACAGACATGGAAGTGAAACAAATCAACAAACGTGCCTCGGGCCAGGCCTTTGAACTGATCCTAAAGCCGCCATCTCCGGTCTCAGAAGCACCACGAACTTTAGCTTCTCCAAAGAAGAAAGAACTCTCTCTTGAGGAGATCCAGAAAAAGCTGGAGGCTGCAGAGGAGAGGAGAAAGGTATCTTTCCTTAAAAAAATGCTAGTAATTAGACCTGGCTTAGTGTACAGAATAACAGCCAAGTGTCCTGTCCGTTGGTATGTTTTCCATTGCCATCACTGACTCACAGTGGCCTGCATGGACAAAAATTACTAACATGTTTAAAGAAACAAATGAGTTTATTTTCTTTTCAGCAGCTTGCAGACAAACCTCACTGGCTTTGATGCTTGGGAAGTATGCGTCACAAAACACAGATAGCTTTGGACAGGAGGCCCAAGTGGGTTCAAATATGCATGCTTACTGTGTAAGTGTAAGTGATTCATTCAGAGCATCTATAACAGTTGCTGAAAACCAGTGCAATTCTTCTGGTGTCTAAGTTTAAAAGATGGATGTGCAATTCAAACAGCTACTCTCTGGGCTAGCAGATCTTGACTCCTTGTAGTGCCCATGGAAATTACTCACAAGGCCTGCCTGAGGCAGCTAAAATGTCTTATTTATGCAATACAGAGGCATGTCAGCCCTGAATAAAGAGCGTTCTGGATCATTCACCACACACTTGGATGAAGACGCTAGCATAGCACAGCTGCTGAGGAGAGGCATTTCTGGCAGACAGTCTCAATAGTGGTGGAAGTTGGCCTCGTAGGGTTATCTACAGACTAAGTCCTCCCTTCTTTACGACCTTACCCATAGTGGTAAAACCCTGTTTCATAATCAGTAAGTTTGTCGCATAGAGTTTGGAAGGGTTGTTACACCTTCTTCACAAAGGTTAGCACAAATGCAGGGTGCGTGCAGCAGGAAGTCCACATTAACTGTTCATTTGGCTTTCATCGTGACTGATGTGTTGAAGAGGTCTTTATTTGCTCTAAGTCAGAGCTAGTTTTTTTTTTCCCCCAGAACATAAAAGGCCAAATTCCAGATCAGCTAAGTTGAAGCATGACAGGCAAAGCCAATGAGACACTCACCATTGCCAGCCTGAACTGCCAGTCTGAAAATTAGCAGTGTTCTCTATAGGCCCAGTGTGTATGCTGTGTTGCACCATTTCAGAAAAGTCATGACTGGCTGCAATGGCCACAGAAAAACTCAAGATGTGGTAATATATTGTCCTGGTTAATTCATGTTTCCTTTTGCTGTGGCACAAAAGGAGAGCCACAGAAGCCAGAGAAGCCTCAGGAGCCATAGAAGGACTTTCTGTGTCCTTCAACCAGGCGATCAATGTTATTTTGTTGCAAATCTGCCTGAACCAGTTAAACTGACCTTAGAAACCCCTTCCACCTGCACCTGGAGTCCCTGGTAGAGTGTATCTGAAAATGAAACAAGCTTAGATGTCTCTAAGCCGTTCATTTATCTCTTAAACAATGTGATTTGTTTCTAAAATTGACGTTTACATAACTGTTTCCAGATATGGACAAAAATGTATTCAGAAGCCCAGGGACAGCAGATAAGCCAGATGATAGCACAGGGAGCAGCTCCAATAGAAGCAGCTCCATTCTCCTTTCACTCCTGTCGGACCAGATCAGGGTCACTTCCAAGAGACCCAATGGAGTGATGACACTGGTGTGTGGTGAGATGTGAGTCCATTGAAGTCAGTAGATCTGGATTGCTGACAGGTCCTTAAAACCTGTCCCTCAGTTTTGATTTGCAGTGAAACCTGACTATTCTGGACTTCACTAATTTGAACAATTCATTTAGGTGGACACTGAAGTGTTGCCACATTCGCCATTTCTGCTGCCTTTCTAAGACAAGACTCTGTGCTTCTAACGCGCACACATTAGCACTATTGCTTCTTTCAAATATTTCTGCCAGAGTATTCGTTTCAGTAAAAGGACATGACTGCATGTGAAAGGAGTATGCATTTGCACTAGCACCTGCCCAGAAGTGTGAGCCTTCACACACTCAAATGATGATATGGCCCGAAGACTCGATTTGTGAACTGCCTCTGTACCGAGTACAAATACTCAAGTAAAGATATGGACACAGAATGAAATGCCAGCAATTAAGAAGCCTGATATTATGCGTATACTTAGTGGGAAATATAAATTGAATGTCCCAGAGATTTCATTTCATTGATTTCATTACTGTTCATTTCTTCCTAAAGAAAAACTCATTATGCAATAAACTGGTAATCAGTGATAGCAATACAGACACCTGCCATTTCTTCCCTTGGTACTATATTCACTTTGAATGAACATATAACTGAGTTATTTTAATAGACAAGGTAATCCGCATTAGCATCGCAGCAGAAATTGCTGGGAAAGGAACAAAGAACAGAGCAGAAAACTTCGTTACCTCACTGTTAAAGTTGCTGGTGCTCCCACATCTCAACTATTGCTTTCATTTTTGGCCTGAAAAAGAGTATATTGCAGAGAAGGATAAAAAAGCAATCAGAGAAACAGAACATCTTCCATAAGAAGATAAATTAAATAGTCCACTTTTCAGCTTGGAAAGAGACAACAGATGGAAGATAAGATAGAAGTCTACAAAGTCATGAATGGTAATGAGAAGATGAATAGGAACGATTATATTCTGTTTCACGCAATCCGAAGGGGAAAAAACACTCAATGAAATCATCAGACAGCAACTGCAAAACAGAAAGAGGGAATCACCTTTTCATGTATTGTTTAATCAAGCTGTATTTGTTATCACAGACTATTTAGAGATTATTAAGATATTATTTATTTCAAAAAGATAATAGCAAAATTTATAGAGCACAACTTTGTAGGAAATGATTATATGAATGCAGCCGCTGGCTCAGAAAATATGTAACTTGGTGACTGCTGAAAGCTAGGGAGATATATAGATGTAGATATAGGTATAGATTAGATCTAGATATAGATATCAAGGAAAGGACCAGGCAGATTTGCCCAACTTCATCTACACTTTCCCTAAGCATCTTCCACTTTCTGCTGCTAGACAAACCAGGCAGACTTTCTGACATCCAGCATGGTGTTTGTTATCATACTTTTCAATCTATGTACAACAGCTGTCAGGCATGACCGTTCTAGGTCATGTCCTTCCAGCACAGTTCCAATTAAAATCAAGTATAACTAATGGATGAGAATTGCCTTTTCAGAAAAAATACTGATTGATTTCACACTGTTCAGGAATTAGGTTCTGCTCTGTTAATTAGGCAGTGTTCATTAATAAATTTTCAAACTCATGAGAACGTCTACAGCAATACGTGCACTTCAGCAGTCTCCTGTTTATCATTCTCGTTTGTTCCCTTATAAGCTTTTGCAGGGCTCTTTCCTTTTCTCCCCCTTTTTCTCTACCTCACTTGACAGTCACTGTGACCTCGTACTCTCAGACCAAACCGAGCGTTTCACCTGAGGCATTTTTCCCTTTTGCACCACAGCAAGACCCATTTGGGCTAGTTACAGATTTGTCCTTTCCATTTATAGAATCCTCTTTACAGCATGGCATTATTATCCCATTATTTTTTTGGCATATGTGTGCTATATTTTCCCACCTCGGTGGATAATCAAAAAGATCTTTTCATCCTTCCCACTCAAGAAATTAGAGCACAGTGACATTGTAAGCAGCAGAAGTTTATTTCTTAGAGAACCTTTAACATTTATCAATTTTTATCCATTGGCCTTGAATGTTCAGCAATTATTACACTTGATGTACAGACTTCAAGAGCCATATGTTGAATTATATATCTTTATTGCCCATGTTCAACTTACTAGCATAAAAATGAAACACTAAAGGGACACACATTTCTACTAGACTTTGGATTATGGGAGAGAAATTGTGTGTAATTAAATCCTCTTAATGGCTTTGTATTGGGATGAAATTGAATCAGGCTCATCCCTAGTGCTTAGCGCCACAAAGAATGCAGGAGAACAGTCATAATTTTTAACTTTCATGCTGTTGGGTATAGACTTATAGCTACATGAGGTTTTAATACCATTACTATGAAATGCTGCAAGATAAGCCCCCCGTGCAGCCTAGCCTGGGCAAGGCTTGCTGTGCTCCCTGCAGCAGGCAGGCAGCCCGGGGCACCTCTGCCAGCATCGTGGCCGCACTCTGCATCGGGCTTCAGCACCCGCCTCGCTGCCCCTTTGAGCCAGCCCCACAGCCTGCCCAGAGGCACTTCCTAATACTCTTGATCCATCTCTCCTTTGGCATTGAAAAAGCCACCCGTGCTTTATGGCACAGTACAGCAGGCTGTTGGGGGAAGAGGCTTCACCAAGGCGGGGAAGACGGCGGAGCTGGGGGACAAATGCCCCTCCTAGAAATTGTGCGGGACCTACAAAACTGCTGCTCCAGGCAAGAGGAGAGGCAGAGAAGGGATCAGCACCTTCCCTGGCCAAGGCGGAGCTTTCTTTGTTCTTCCAACTCATTCCTGTTCCCCTCCTTGGTTTCCTGTAATTTGTAAGCGAGCAGGCTGGGAGGGAGGACAGGCACTGCCTGAGGCGTTTGCCTCCCGTCTTGCCCATCTACTGATACCCCTTTCTGTTACTGCTGGCCCTCGCCTGTGCTTGTGCGGAGAGGGGATACAGCACGAAATGCTTTTCCATGTAAAGGTCCCAGCAATACGTGTGGAATCAGCACCACAACCGGGTGTTTCTGCCCCATCTTGATTTACACCATAGCGTTTCCATACGTGGTGCTTCACCCCTAATTTTTACAGAAGATAGACAAAATCGCAAGCCACTCTGCAGCTCCTCATCCAAAAAGTGTAAGCCTATGGGATATGTGCCCACAGGAAGATGTTTGCTACCAGCTAGGAGAGGGTTTGCTGTTAGAATCATAGAATAGTTTGGGTTGGAAGGGACCTTTAGAGGTCATCTAGTCCAACCCCCCCTGCTGTGGGCAGGCACCAGGGTCTGTCTCATAGCATGTGGGGTCATGAGCAGAGACAGATGTATCCCAGTGCTGGCAAAGCTTCTCCCTGCAGTTTACCATGGGCTTTGCTGCTAATGAACAATCATAAGACAAACTGACATTGATCTTCATTAACTTTCAGACTGCAGCAGATCAAGAAATACCTCATGAGCAGGTAGGGGAACATCAGGTAGAGAGCTCAGGTGATACTGCTTGATCAGAGCTCAGGTGATGCCTTGTTCACCCTCATGGGACACCACCCTGAGAGCAGCAATTTTGTGCCAGCTGAGGAAGAGACAGTGAGTTTTCTTGAATCACATTGTGGATGGGCTCTTTAGTTTTTTTTACTCTACTTTATATTCTTAGTAGCCCTGACCCAAAGGTCCTTTGGCAGACCAGACAAGAAAAAAGATTCTCATCTAAATTCAAGCAAAATTGTGCACCATCTGGTTTCAGTAGAAGCAGGACTTCACCTATGGTTACAGTTCAGATGTCTCTGGCTCTCCTGCCATATAGCCATTTCACTCCTCTGCTCTGTTACCCCATGGAGCAGGATCATACTCCTCTTCTTCGTGTCTCTCTAGACTGTCATAGAATCATAGAATCATAGTCATCACTTTGGGAGAGGAACTGCCTCTCCCTGTGTATTTGCACACTGCCTGGGACAGCGAGTCCTCACAACAGCCAGAACAAGTGCTAATGAAATATAAATGATTCACATCATTCCCAGTGATGAATAGGATGTAACCATACAGAGATTTGTGGAAGCAAGTATCATGAGTGAGGTCTAACTTGAGTCCATTCCCTTGCTTTTACATGAAAAAAGTCCCAACCTCAATTACTTCCTCTGAAAATATCATTACTTCAACTCACCATTTCTTTCTGACTAATACCTAGGCTTCACCTTGGCATTTACATTGCAGTAGGAGCCTTTAATCCTGTCTTCACGTTCTGCTCCAGTAGTAGTATCTCTTAAATACACAATACATTGAAGAATACCAAGGTTAATGCAGCTTCTGCTGAACATTTTAATTCTTAAAAAATCCAGCCAGTGAATGAATGTGTTATGAAAGTGGAGCTCTCATGACTGGTAGTGTGCCTCATACATCCTAGTAACTACGATGGTCGGGTGAATGCATTCAAGCTGAAATTCCCAGTTTAAAAGCAGTTGTCTGAGCCCATTTCTTGCTTAAAAGTAATCCTTTAATTTTATCTCCGCATAAATGACTTCGATATTTGGATGTTGGAATCCTGTATCAAGACCACGGGAGTCCAAACGCAGCAGTTAAAAGCCAACACAAACAACAAAGGGAGTCTATTAATCCCAGCCCCACTAGGTATCTGGGGTCATTCATTTAGCCATTTCTGGATGTGTAGGCGACTTTGAACAGACAGGGTGGCCAAGTTCTTCTGCCAAATGTGTTGGAAACAGAAAACTGTTTGACAATCCAGTACAAAAACATACCAACCACCTCTGAAAATTGTCCTAAGGGGATTTTAAAAATGGCCTGAACACCGGGGAAACAGGCAAGACTTACAGCTGGGGCACAACGGCATCAGAAGAGGGACATCAGTCTAAATGAGACTCTACCCTATGGCTGTTTTGGGCAGGGGGCGGGGGGGAGGTGGTGGTGTCCCTCTTTATTTTGAACCAGTCCTGGGATCCTTGAACATTTTGAGTAAGGAAAAGGAATGCCATTTAAGGCATATTGTAAAGGAAAATCACATTAGGGCTGTGCAGTCAGTTCCTGAGGCCTGTTTAGCTTTCATTCAGGACCTACTGGTGCCAATGCAATTTGCATCCAGTAAATACCGAATTCGAGTATAAGGATTTTCTTCCTTATCATGTGTTAGTGGACAAACTACTTTTGAATGTGTTGTCTGTCAGCGTAGCCTCCAGAACTGTGTGTACTTTGATATGGAACTCTAATTTTTCACTATTCTCCTGGATTTATGACAATAAGTAGTTCCAGAAGGCAAGTGGTTGGAATGGAAAAAAACAAATCCTGAAAAATGGGCAAGTGCCCCAAAGTCTCAAAGGCATTTTGCTACCTCCTGTTAAAAGCCAATGTTCTTTTCAAAAATGTTGCTTGTAGGCACAGTCCAAATCTTACTTTTTATTGAAGTATCTCCACGGGCCCTGGATATGTCCTTGGAAATGTCTGTTTTCCAAATCTGAAAGTGCTTGATTTTATAACACATTATATATACATATTTAAACACCATGAAAGTTCGCTGTTCAAATGAACAAGTCACTTCTTAAACATTTCATGGGAAAGGACATTACAATTAGTATCATAGTTTCTTTTCTATTCAAACTCCCAAGAGGAAGGGAAATAGATTCTTAGATTATCAAAGTTACTTTTAGATCACTTAAGCAAAGGGTTCACAAAATTCATGTCAGCAACCAAAATTTAATGACAGTAACTTTTCCAAAATTAGGTGAAAGGTTGCCACTGAACAGTAAATTAAACAGAAAATGCAGAAAAACTTCACGAGCACTGGTCAAACTGAGCTACTCAAGTTGGTCCAAAAATGGTAAAGCAAGATGAAGATGTTAAATTATTTCAGTTTTTTTTTTATTTTTTTCAAAATAACTTTTTTACATTTTGAAATAGCTTACAGGTAAAGAAATGTTAAATGCTAAGTATCTGAACTCAAATATTTTGCTTCAAAATAACCTATTTTGACTATATGATTATTAAAATTATTGATGTTTTTGCTAAACTTACGGGGCTTTTATGATTTTTCAATTAGTCTACAAAATTCCTTCTTTGCCCAGCTCTTTTTCGCTTTGGCTTATCCTCCTTCAGTTCTCCACCAGTGAAACTCCCTCTGCTCTTGGCTGCGCCTGTCTGGGGACTTCTTGCTCCCGTTTGCAACATCTTTTGGCCTGCACAACAGTTATTTTCTCTGAGTCAAAAATCTGAAAAATGCTTGCTCTATTACTTTCTGTTCAGCATATGCTATAATGGAGGTAAGGGCAAGGAAGAGCCTTTGTAAGGTACCAACTGTTTCAGTAGACCATTCCCATGAGCAAGTGCTCCAGGGATTACAGTTTGAGAAATGAACCCTTAACTGCAACCAGGCCAGAGGTGAAAGCAAATACATTAAGTGTCCAAGATTGACAAAAGTAGCTTTTTCCTCTGATCTCAAGCAAGCCATTACAGCTTTTCAAAGCCAGATATGTTTTACTCCAGTGTCTGGCTGCAAGATGTTCTGCCTGGTTTTTGCAGCCTTTTCTAGAACCTGTTTAATTTGCCTCATCAGTGCATTTGGCTTTATGTGTATCTTTACCTTCGTTAAAATACTTGTTTTCTCCTCCTACTTGGACCTCACTCATGTAAAAGAATTGCAGCCTTTTTCACTCCGTTTAAAACCACACAATAGAATTTAATAGGATTCATTATCACTAACTGTAATTATTGGTTAAACCCCGTAATTTAGGCCTTAAACTAATTCATTTTTATGGATAACAATGGCAACAGTGTATTGTGATCTGCACGAAAATACACACTCAGCTTCCCGGAGCCATATTTCATTCCCTGTTTTATGTTTGCTTCTCGTGCTCCCTCTAATTTATTTTATCCAAAAGCTGTTTATCCAAAAGTTGTTTATCATTTCTAAATAACCCCTCTGAAACATATTGCCTTTTCGACTAGACTTGCCTGGAGGGTGGGCCCAATGCTGTAAATTCTTTGGCTTCTCTCCTAGGATTAGTGGTTTCATGTTAGTAATTTGATTTAAAATAAATAACAAAGCTTATGCTTCTGAGCAATGAGTTTACAAAGAAGAATAACACAGTATTGTGCATAGGCTGCATCCATTTAATTCCTATCTGCAGTTTTCACCTTCCTTGCAAAATTTGAATTTTTAACTAAAAATAGCTCTTTTGTTATTTTCTGTAGAATAAAACCCTTTTTTCCCTTCCTAATCAGTGAGATGAAGCCAAACATAAATATCATGGGAAAAAAACGTTGTCTGAATTGATTCTTCTGTCTTTCACAACAATAATCTTCAGAGCCTGTTATTAACTATTCAAGCATATTAAAGGATAGTTCAACCTAGGTGAAAAATGCACCTCTCCTGTGTCAGCAACCTCCTTTTTAACACTGTACATACCTTCAGCCCCCAATCCCATATCTCTATAAATAAAATGCTCATAGCTAAAAGAGTGCAGCTGTCAGAGGTTGAGCAACCACTGCAGTAACCCAGACAAGCCAGGGCAGTAACACATGACAGCATTTCTTATTAACAGAAGTGCTTCGGACACTTCTCTGCTGCTGCCTCAGGCACATACCTCACATTTAGCCAGTGCCTTTAAGCCCCTGTTATGGAAGCTGACCTGTTTTACGCACAGAACTGATCTTTCCAAACAGTGCATGTCACAACAAAGCAACAAAATTTACGCAGTTTCCAAACTCGGTGAACTGAGTTGCCCTATGGGTTTTTTTTTTTGCTCCACATGAGTATTTCGTTTCAGCCACATGTCTCTCTGTTTCCAGTCCCAGGAGGCCCAGGTGCTGAAACATCTGGCAGAGAAGAGAGAACATGAGCGAGAAGTGCTTCAAAAGGCTTTGGAGGAGAACAATAACTTCAGCAAAATGGCAGAGGAAAAGCTGATACTGAAAATGGAACAGATCAAAGAAAACCGTGAAGCTAATTTAGCTGCTCTTATTGAACGTCTCCAAGAAAAGGTAACCACACCATCACTCCTCACCCTAGACTAGAAAGGAAAATCTAATCAGTATTTTGAAGAGAGATTGTGGGTAGCTCCTGTCTCAGTTGCTACACTTGAGCAATTTTTAAGTCAGAGCCCCTGATGCCTATCTAAACCACCACGCACTTTTGAAAAAGACTAAACATCTATAATCACACAATCATAGAATGGTTGAGGTTGGAAGGGACCTCTGGAGGTCACCTAGTCCAACCCCCAGCTCAAGCAGGGCCACC
This sequence comes from Fulmarus glacialis, assembly GCF_000690835.1. NCBI lineage: Eukaryota > Metazoa > Chordata > Aves > Procellariiformes > Procellariidae > Fulmarus > Fulmarus glacialis. Next base: position 36,082 of record NW_009217795.1, read on the forward strand.
CAGAGTAGGCTGTCCAGGACCGTGTCCAGGCAGCTTTTGAATATCTCCAGGGATGAAGACTCCACAACATCCCTTGGCAACCTGTGCCAGTGCTCAGTCACCCTCACACTGAAAAAGTGTTTCCTGATGTTCAGAAGGAACCTCCTGTGCTTCAGTGTGTGCCCATTGCCTCTGGTCCTGTCACTGGGCACCACTGAGAAGAGCCTGGCTCTGTCCTCCCTGCACCCTCCTTCAGGTATTTCTACACATTGATGGGATCCCCTCTGAGCCTTCTCTTCTCCAGGCTGAACAGTCCCAGCTCTCTCAGCCTTTCCTCACAGGAGAGGCTGAGAGATGTTCCAGCTCCTTAATCTTCATGGCCCTTCACTGGACTGTCTCCAGAGAAAGGCTGATTTTCTAGCTTTTAAGAAGTGCTGTGAACAAATGAAAGGTCACTTGTGTTTAGATTTCGACTTCTAAGAAAAGTCATTGAATAAATCAAACGGTTATCCTGTGTCTGTAGTTCTTGGTTTCTCAGAGGAGAAAGATGAAAAATACGGGAAAAAAATCTTTCCCATACATCAAAAGGGTCCTGTTCTTCCATCAGTCTTGCAACTAAAAGAGAGTAAATTTTCTTTTGGAAAAAGAACCAAGAACCTTTGGTACAGTCAGAGGAAACAGGTAAGATTTTCTTTTGGAGACCTTTGGTACAGTCAGAGGAAACAGGTAAATCACAACCCCCACCATGCAGGACCAAGTGTGCCCTTCTCCAAAATAACCCTTCCACACAAAGAGAGGGAAACATGCAAATAAAGATTTAGGAGTGTTAAGAAAAAATTAATTAGTTCTGCATGAGTGATCACTTTTTTCTCTCAATCATGAACTTTCTAATATGTTAGTAAATAAACTAACAGAAAGAAAATAGCTCTCAGTAGTTTTCAACAAGACCTTTTCCAGAAGCACCTCTGCTTCTTTGTTGGAGAAAAAAGTCTCGGAGAGCAGGAAAGAAACAACAGAAACCAAAGGATGATGTTACAAGTGACTACACAAACAGGATAATTCTTGAGCTTAAGAACTGTACCCAGATACTTGACATTTTCGCATTAGATTAGTTTGCAGGCACATATCTCAAAGCTTATGAAAGCAAAAAGAAAAGCCAATTAGCCATCCTTGAAGCCCAAAAGCAAATGGGAAGAACAGCTGAAGCATCTCTCTGTCCTAGGTTAATGTTAACAGACTGTTAAGCTCCATTTCCACAGCAGTATGATGGCATATGTGCATGAAATCCAAAGAAGGCTTCTGAATAAAGATGACAATAACTCATTTGCGAACGTTTGTACAGAGCAGTAATTAAGAATTGCATGACTATACAGTTTTGCCAACACAAAAGTGAACCCTGAATATGCAGGAAAAGAAGAAGTGAGATTCCTGGGTCCAAATCTTCAAAAGTTACACAAAACTGTGGACGCCCTGAGGTTTTGGTGTCTAGAAGTTCCTACAATCAAAGATAACTTCTGTATACTGCGGTTAACAGAAGCAAGGAACAAGTCCCATGTAAAATCTAGCATTCAGAATTATAAGAAACTGTGATTTACAGAGTCAGTTGATGCAATAAGCTGTCTTGGCCTGTGATCCATAGTCCAACTCAGACAATAAAAAGATAACTGTTGACTTTGGTGAATTTTTGACCATAAAATACCCTCTAATGCATGGAAATAGCTAGGGAGTGCCTTAAACTGAAGTCAGCTAGGGATGGATGTTTGCTTCTGTAGTCACCTTGTGCTTGTCATTTGGTTGTCTGGGGGTTTTTTCAGTGATCAGACATGAGGTAAAAGTCTGATAGTTTGACAGCTGAAAGGAGAGAGGCATAAACCACAAACCCTAAAACCCGGAAGCTGCCAAAAATAATAGTTTCATAAACACCCCAAGTAGAACATTCCTAAATTCATTTGACAGCTGTTGTTCCTGACCACAGGCCCATTTCCACAGAAGTGGCTCAAATAAGTCTAAATTAATTATGACTGCTTTTGTAAAAGCTGGCTCAAAGTGGACAGAAAGGCCTAGCATTGACTTTTGGTAACTGCGTCCCTCCTCCATCACAGCCAGAGAAAGAATGGGGAGGACAGCTAGCTTCATTGTTCGGTCTAAGGCGATGTTTGAGATGTTCAGATTGACCCGTCTTGGTGGAACTAAATTGTTGGAGCTTTATGTATGGTTCCTAAATGCTACAGATAACACAGTAACTAACACTTCTGCATACAGTGTGCAAGGAATTAATTCAACCCCACTCATCCTTCCCTGTATTTAGTTTAACATCTAGAAATTCAAAGGGCAAATGGTAGCACATGGCACATTTTATGCTGCAAGCAGCACCTCTCTATGTGGGCCTTTAAAATGAAACTCTGTGAGGTGCGAAGGATTATAAGGCCATATCAGGTAAAAGACTGAGCTCCAGAGCATAAGTAGAATGTAAGCATCAAACATGCCTCAGGCTGGTCTGGTGGATGACACCTCTCCTGAGTTGCATCCTTTAAAGATAGTTGTGCTGTGAAACACATTTTGCATAAGCATGAAATGCACAACCTAAACGGGTTGTCATCAGGAGCCTCCCTGGGCAGGCGGAATGAGAAAGAGGTTTGATTTTTCCCTTCTTGATGTTTTCCAGGAGAGGCATGCTGCAGAGGTCCGTAGAAACAAGGAGCTCCAGGTGGAACTGTCTGGCTGAAAACAGCAATGGTGGATGTGACCCATCCCCACCATTAGTAAACTTCCCCTGCCTATATTATTATGGATCATGCGATATCAGTATGGGAAATGTATGACATGGTTTAAAAAAAAAAAAATCAAGAACTCAATAAAAAACTTTAAAAAAGAAACAAAAATAAAAACAAAAACAATGCGGTCTCTTTGCAGAATGATTTGCTTGATGTTTAAAAAACTTGGATCTTACTTTGTAAATACTTACATTTTTGTTAAAAAATACAAGTATTGCATTATGCAAGTTATTTCATAATCTTACATGTCCTGTAACAGGCTTCTGATGTTGTCTATTTCCACTCAGTTGAATTTGCTGGGTCTGTTCATTTGAAGCACCTCACGTCTAATTCCATTCCCTGCGACTTTCATTCCAACCACCATGAGGTCAGTAGTAGTTCTATGGTGCTAGAGACCAGTCATTGCCTAATAACCTAGACTGCTTTGCCATCAATAAGCTTTGTTGAAACAGTGACTAGATCACAGGTATCTTCACGTTCAGCTCAAGGCAAAAGGCTCTTAAAATGTAGTTTCTTCAAATGCAACTTACGCTACAGGACTCTGTAGTGGGCTATATAGTTGGGGTTAAATCGCCACGTGCAGTACTTGTTGCTTCTGCTTTTTGAGGTGAGAGGCAACAAAGACAGCTGTGCAACAGAATGAGAGCAAGTGGGATCAGCTTGAGGCAAATTTAAGAGGCACATTGTAACCATCAAGCTATGACAAATTCTGGATGATGCCAAACAGCCATACAAATGCTGATTGTAAAGTGAGCTTAATTCACCACTTGAAAATTTATTGGTGGAGCAACTAAAAGCATCAAGTGGCTTTATCTGTAGATTCCATGATCTATGATACTTATCTGATGCTATCACATTACATGTGTAATAGTACAAGAGGCTACCGAATATTTCACCTGGAATCCATGAGCCAGTTGTTACCTTTTTTTTTGACACTGCTGACTTCCATTCATCATGACCTTTACTCTTCAGTGTTAGCCAACCCTACCTAGTGACAGACATCTAGGACTAAGAGGGCTGAAGCAGGAGGAATGACTAGACAGGGTGCTTGTGCCAAGTACAGTATCACCAAACCTAACACATCGTCCCCAAAATAGCTGCAGTTTTGAAGTTGTCCCTACCCCCCTGGAGGTTGCTGCCTGCATATTCTACTCTTCATTAGTGCTATTTTCCTGTATGTCATTGTGAGCAAGCTGTGATTAATAAAGAATTGGGGTTCTGTGAACTGAAAAAGGGCTTGTCTCTTCTCTCGCTCCATTACTTCTCCGACATGTGCCCATGTGAGGTGAAAATCTAATGTAGTCCTAAAAGCATGGAAATGAGACTTAAATAAGACCTATTAATAAACCAAGCCTATTTCTCTGCTAATACAGGACTAACCCCTGCTATGTGTTTTCCAGTGCTTAGGCTGGTTGTTTTTAAAGATTACAGTATAAACTGAGCCTATAAATGTGGCCTCTAGCACTGAGTTTATTAAAAAAGAGAGCTAGCTACACACACATGCACATGCACCCCTTAATCCTGACTCAATGTTGGTGGAAAAAAAGGAATTTGGGGAAAGAAAAGTGAATAATGTAGCTCTGGGTACATACATCAATAGCTGCAGCAAGATTCTGGCTGTTAACACACTGATTTTCAGGGTAAAAGGGATTCACTTACAGGATTTATTGAAAAACATAAAATCGCTAGGGAAGCTGCTGAGTTGCAGAGCTGAGATATAAAATTGGATCTGATCCCGTTTAGAGCTGGACAGGTGATCGAAAATTACCTCTAGGATTAGTTTTCTGATTTAAAGTTATGAAAGTGGCATCATTTACTTGCTCTTTTGGAGAGATGGGCCAAAAGCTCCAGAGCTGCAACAGTCAGTTTCTGACCCACGCAGCCTAGTTTATTTCAGAGCCAAGTTCTGTCCCTGGAAGGCGCGGCCTGCAGTCAAAAAGCAGCAGAAGCTGATGCAGGCGCAAGGCTGCAAGCTCAGCTCTGTGTGCAATGAGCTCTGTACCACAGAATGAGAGGAGTACTCCAACTTGTTACGGCAGCTGGGTTTCCTTGCCTAAATTCCTTGTCTTTCTAGCAAAATTACCAGAAGTAGACCTGGCAGAGAAGCCAAACAGCAAACTTTGAATCTGGATGTCATGAGCTTCAATGTTGCCAAGCCTTCAAAGTTTGTATATTGCTCTAAACCCCAGTAAAAAAGGTCATTCAGTCAAGCTTGTATTTCAATTTAGGGTCCAGGATCTTGGTTTGAGGGCTCCTGGATTTTGGTTTCATTTCCCAATGGCAAGTCACTTACAGTTTTCCCTGTCCATTGACTTAACAAGCTCTGATCGTGCTTCAAGCCCTTTTCCTGTTTGTCCTGCTGGCTACACTTGCTTGGAGAACAGGCTAAGGACAAAGCTCTGATGCTGAGGCCAAGCAGGGCAGCCTGCCTTGCCTCCATGGAGCTAAACTCTCTTCCTCCACAAACGAGGGTGTTGTCCACACACAAAGTGCCAGTTGGGATGGTTCCCTGGCACGTGTTCACCCCAGCACACACATGGGCATTGCCTGGGAAATGCTTCTCCACAGGTACCAAGACTGCACCAGGGAAATGAGTGAAGAACAAGACAGGGTGAGCGCTGTAGACCCATGTCAGAGCCCATGCTCTGCTCCCGTTCACTTGGATCTTTTAACAGTTGTAGGTCTAGAGTCCATTTTATTAAGGTATAGCTATGTTTTGAAAGCCCGTTTGCAACCACACTGCGTATTTAATCTATAATAGCAAAAAGAAATATCTGCAGAGCTGCAGCATGGCCGTTTCTTTATATTACTCCTGTTCCCTTATATTCTTCCCTTGTATTTTGCTTTAGTACTGCCTTTCTAGCTCCTCCCTGCTTGTGCTAGCAAAAGCGTATTGGTGCCATTGGTCTCTCAAGCGGAGTTACAGATTAAAGATCTCCTTGAAAAGTAATAAAATATTCAAAACATCCATCTTTAAAGTATTACCATTCTGGCTACTTAAAATATATCAGTTTATTTTTTAATTCAATGACAAGCGGAGTGCTAAGGACTTTTAGATTAAAAAAATTAAGCCCCGTCTTTGATTAACTGTAGATGCCCAACTACATGCCGTGAGCTTTGAGCAGCTGACGCTGCAACGCAGAGCATTTTCCATAGGCTGCCTGAAACCTCCCGAAGGACAGGAGGGAGCCTGGAGCGCCGGCGTTGCACCACGCAGACGCTCCCTCCTCCCGCTGAGGTGTGTGCTGGCTCAGCAGCAGGGCAGAGCTGTGCGGCACACCAAGAAAGGCGCTTCTGAGCTGTGGCCAACACAGGTCCCAGGGCTACCCCTCCGAGGGTGGGTAGGGCTCTGTTTTTTGTTAGCTAACCCATCGGTTGTGCCAAGGCTGCCACGAGGAGACTGCCCGAGTAATCAAACAGGAACGGCTCAAAACAGGCCACGTGGTCCTACTGAAGCCACAAAATTTATGCTCAAATGAAGTCAAACATTTCCAAAGTCAGGAGGCTCGGATGTAGGGTTTAAACTCATCACTCATCCAGAACTTGAAAACAATGCCTTTTTTTCCCTTTGTTACCATGCTTCTTGTCACGTGGAGGTGGTTTTTTTGAATGACTGGAACAAAATCCTAACCCTTCCATAGCCAAATAGCAATGTCTGTCTGTTCCTTCACTCCAGAATCCCCAAACACGTCACTGATGTACAGCAACGTGCTATGCACGCACGCACAGTTGTCTATCTGCCTTTCAGCAGTCCTTTCGGAGGGATGGGCTCTGTGAGCGGTGTAGGAAAGAGCTTTACTCCCAGCACCCTAAACCATACAAAGAAGAGAAGTACTTCTCACTCGTCTCCCAGATGGAGAGGGACATGGTTTAAAACCTACATTTAGGGCAGCATGAACACCTTCTTTCTCATCCAACTGTTGCCAGATCCCATCATGTCGAATCAAACCCTCTCGTCAGGTTTTTGGTGGAGAGAAGAGAGGATTGCACGGGAAGAGGCGGGCCCTACTTCCATCTTGCAGCACATGCCCCATTCTGAGCATATTTAAGCGGTGGAAGGAGGCAGCCGTTCACACAGCAGAAGGGATATTGCGAGGAAGGTAGTGGGAGAATTTGAGATAATCTTTCCCATGCCCCAGGGCCGGTGCCGGAGTGATGCTGGTGCAATAGTGCCATGCAGTGGTCAATCTTAATAACGCGGATCATCCCTAAATACACCAGGGATTGCAAGGATTTCCTCTGAAGGATATCCATTTAGTCTGCTGCACAGTTTACACAGCAGGTCTTTGTCTAAGGTAGCTGGTGCCTCCGAAATCTGAAGACTGAGTCCAGACATTTTCAGGTTTAACTCCACTGTAACATGAGTGGCACAACTACAGATAGCTGTAAGACCAAAAAGGGCTGGTATTTTTGCGTGGAACAAGGAGTAGCCAGAATTACAACTATTGCAACACCACCCTCAGAAACTCTCATGACTATGAGAATATCTGCATTACTGAAACTTCAAACATGTCTAGAAAGCAGCAGATAATACACAGCAGCCAGCTCAGAAGAAAGACCGAGGACATGATAAAAGTATCGTCAGAAATATAGGGAAGAGCAACAAAAGCTAGCATCAAAAACCGTCAGCAGATCAGGGGCTAGATGAACCATGAAACAACTCTCACATTTGAAAAGTAGACTTCATCTCCCAGCAGAGGAGAGAGGATGGTCACCCCTGAAGCTGTCTCCCTTGAAAAACACTGAACTCTTTCTCCACACCCACCCCAATACTTGGAACTAGGGCACAAGTCAGAGGACCCTAAAATCCAGCCTACAGTATATATGTAAATGTAACCCATAGCTCTGTGGGCAGCAGAAACCAGAGTATGCTGTGGACTCCCCATGGGTTAGGGAGTTCTCCAATGTACAATAAAATGCCCGTGCTTCAGCCGTTCATAACTTCAGTGTTACACTGATGCTCTGATAGCATCTGAGCTTTAACTTTTCCTCTGGGGAAATAAATGGAGGTTCCTTTTTCTATTCAAATGTCCACAAAGACCATAGGAATGCATAATTGATAATTTGTGCAGGGAAACCTCCACCTTCTTCACGTTTACAATGTGATGCCATGCTCCCTTTCTTTTGGGTGGCAGTAAATGGCTGCTGGAAAATGTCTTCCTAGTGTAACAGGTTGGCTTTGGTCAAATGGGTTCCAGAAAAGGCAGCTCCTGGGCAACTCCTGAAGATGGAGGATGTGAAAGGCATTATCCGAGATACAGCCCAGACAAGCGTGATATAAGGAAACAGCCGAGGTTCAAGTTAAATTTCTTTTAGCTATTACAGTTGCAGCAGACTTTTAAACAAACTTTGGAAAACAAGTACACCATAATAAAATACATTTTAAAAACATTAACTCTGAAAATATACAATTTGCCAAAAAGTCTTCTAGATAGTAATTTCCACAGGTTCAGAGAAGTTCACAAAAAATCCCCGTGTACAACTGCTTGTGACCAGAAGAGGGCAAGCTCTGATTATTTAACAGGCAAAAGCTCGTAAGTTTTACTTAGAAAAGCCTGTCAAGCTGTGCTCTATCCTGAAATCCTGCTTTAGAGCATGTTCTATATTTGCCCTAAAATCTGGATTTGGGTTTATATGCAACATAGAAGATAGTACTTTTTCTTTGGGCAAAAGTCATTACTTTGGCTAGATTTCCTTAAGAATACAGCACTGGACAGGCATTGTATAAGCTAAAGGATAAGGTAGCCATATGAATAAACAGGTTAAAATTAGCTGCTGTGTTAGTCTGGAGTTTAGGAGCTGGTTCCTACCTCCCAGGGAGTCTGAACCAGCCCTCCTGAGTGCAGGATGGAAGCAGGAAAACCTGACTGCTTTTTAGCTGGATTTCGAGCAGACTAGGAAAGGGTGATGCTCAGAGCAGAAGCAACCAGACTCATCAGCTGGGACTTCCCTTCCTGCACTGTGTTTTACACTTACACGTTTGCAAATGGTGAAAAAAACTGGTGGAGCACTGTGGCATATGAACAGCTCTCAGTGAACCATGAACCGGTTACCCGGATTGCAGATTATCCCTGACATAGGTATTAGCTCGGGAGCAGCACCGGATAAATGTATGTCTTCTGCCTCCAGGGACACGTTTGGAAGCAGCATAGCTGCCTGCTCACAAAACACAGCCTGTGCCTGAATTAATAGTTTCTGTTAGACCTTCAGATGTCCCCATGAAGGGCCAGCTCGCTTTTCCTTGTACTCCTAGCACACGCTACCAATGCTGGAGGGAGCCTGACTCGACCCAGCCTGGTGTGTCAGCTCGGGTCCTTGCCTGCCCAGCCACAGCCCTGCAGCAGAGCTCTAGGGGAAGGAGAAGACATCCCCTGGGGGCTGCGGAGAAGGAGGATACTGCCAGCTGCCACTGGGAGACAGCAGAAAATGCGGCAGCAGCACCCAAGTTGGGGCAAGATAAGGGCAATGTTGGGGATGCTGCTTCTGCTTTCAGTTCCCCCCCGGCCCTGGGACCTCAGGAGGGGTCCTGTGGGAAGGACTGCTGTGCACGGGGTCACGGGGCGTCCTGGGAGCTGCATTCTGGAACCATCCGAGATGTTCTCCAGCACTTGGATGCGTGGGTGTGTGGCCCTGCGCACCCCAGCTCACAGCAGGTCATCAGCCTCGGGCATTATCTGCATGTCCTGGCCAGCTGTTGGCTCCATATTAGAGCTGACTGTAGAAATTATACTAATTTTTTATTTTTCAGTGCATTTTTACCCTCCTGCTTTATGCAATAATCAAATGCTTGGGCTAGTTTTAAAAAAGTTAGTGTTTTTCTGTGAAAGGATTCATGATGACTTTTGAAGGCAGGTAGGCACCTCTCTTCTCTCGGGAGGCTACCTCCATAGCTTTGATACAGCTCATCAGCAAACCAAGCTGGAATTTACAACATTGAAATTAGAGAGATTCTTCCTCATTATTTCCCACTATTTTTATAATTATCCAACATTGCCAGTCTCTCCACATCAAGACCGAAGTGAGATTTTTTTTCTTTCAAACCTACCTAGTTGTGGAGGACTAGGAGGAGACAATAAAAATAAAAGAGCCTAATATCATCTTCCCTACTTTATGATTTTACCAAGAGGTTGATAACTCAGACATCTTCTTCCAGAGCTCTGGAACATGGAGAGTTTACAGTGTTGCCAGGCACCCTTTTGGCTAACGTGAGCTGCTGCTGTGCCTGGCAGGTCCCAGGCAGGGTTGGGGAGTCCCTCATTCCTACCAGGCAGCCTGCACGCAACTGCGCTGTTTGGACGCTATGGTTGTTTACTGAGACATGGGCTGTTTCCACCATTTGGCCTCCGTGCCAAGGCATGTTTAATGCTCATAGATGTAGCAAGCAGTCTTGGCTATACAAAGTCCTTTGCATTGCCCAAGGCATCTGCTGGCTCTTGCAGCACATGTGCAAGGACGTATCCAAACAGCCCTAAGCTTCTTGGCCTGGGCTCAGGACCGGCTGAGCTCAGCCAGCTTGAAAACAGGATCTCCCCAGCCAAGCAACTCCATGCTGGGAGTCCCAGGACACGCCAGTGCAAGCGCTCGGCTGCTGTGGCACAGCTACGGGGGCTCCAGCTCGCTGCCAGCTCGCCCCCCCCCACGCCGCGGCCACCCCCTGCACCTGACCCACCGCTGCAGACTCCGGAGTCGAGGCTAGCTGGCACTTAGTCCTCCACCAAACTCTGGCTTCTTTTCCCCCAGTGCAGCAGGTTCCTCTGGTCAAGGCTTCCCATGTCATGATTCCCCACTCTTCCTGCAGCCAGGCCGGCCTCTCCTGTCTTTTTCCACTACAACCCAATTAGTCCTTGGGATTTTTTGTGAGTATTAAAGCGGACTTGATTCTCTCTCTCCTCCAGGAGGCACTGGATAAATCCAGTCAGCTGCCGCGATGCTGTGGCTGACTCCCAGAACCACTCAGCCATCTCCTTGCCTTCGCTGCAGCTCTGCACCGAGACCGCCGCCAAAGGCGGATAGGAAGGGAAGGGTGCGGGCAGGACTTGCAGGCCCATCCTGTAGCTCTGAGCAGGGCTCCCCAACACATTGACCGATTTTTCAAGCTTTTCCAGACTCCTCCTACTGTTTCCCTCTGAATTAAGCAAGTACCTAACTGCAAAAATTATGTCTTGCAGGTTTGATTAATTCTGCATCTTTTGAACCTTCACTTGCAAGAGCAGCTGCACTGGCTGAGACCAAGTACCCATTTGGCCCAGTACTTGGCCATTGCTGGTGGGCAGTGACAGATGCTCAAAAATTAGTCTAAGAACAGTACGGGCGCATGGCAATGCTTCTCCAGCCTCCAACAATACGCACTTCTGAAGCTTCCTGAGCAAGAATTACATAGTACATTTAAAAAGCCTGATGGATATTTTCTTTCATTAGTATGTCTAATCCCTTTTTGAGGCCAATGCAAACTTCTGGTATCCGTAGCATCCCACGACTGTGAGCCCCACAGGTCTTTGATTTCACCTGGTAGTGGTGTCTGCGATCTCCTACATCTTCAGGAAGCTCATCAGTTCTTTCAGAAAAAGAGAGGCAGGCAAGAGACTTTGAATTTGTTGGCAAAGAAGGGAAATTTCCTGGACAAAGTTCTTCTGTTCCTCCAGACCAGCAGCTCCACAACTCTCTGAACCCTACTCACCCACTCCCTGCTCAAACACCAGCATGAAGGCAGAGTCATCCTTCAAAAGTACCATTTGCTTGTCTATATGTTCCCAAGTTATCCTATTTCTTCCCAGTTCAAGCAGCATAACTCTTGAGGATTGGTCTGTTTTAACAGACATGGTCCACAGTATTACACAACGGACGTACAGATGTGCCTTCCTGGCCTGCACAAGCCAGCTCCTGTTCTCAACAGTCACCAGCCGAAGAGTAGTCCTTCCCCTAAGGAGAGGGTCTCTCTCCATACGGGGTCTCAGAAGTGGAATGGCTCTTCTGACTCACTGGAAATGGATACTCACGCACACTTCGTGTTTTCAAAGCTTCTGGCCCGGGGTGAAAAGCTGCCACGTGGAAACCCTCCTAGCTGGCACAGGTCACCCAGAGATGCTACTGTAAGTATGGAGCACTGTCTCAAATTATATGGAAAACTGGAATTTTTTTCTATATTTTAATACTGGAAAAATTCCTCTCTTTTTATTTGGACCAATAAAATATAGGGAATATTTTTTCATCTTCCCATTTTACTCCTTTCTGAGAGAAATTAGATTTTTCTTAGTTTGGAGGAGAATAATTCCCTATACTGGAAGGGAATCCCCGCTTTCCCTGTAACACAGGGGGACCACCATGCAGTCAGATACTATTTTACCTGTAGCCTTCTGAGGATTCTCCAGGCAAAGAGAGAAAGGCAAGGGGTTTCTAAATGGAAGGTAATTGCTTCCTAGGGGAATAAAGCACATAGGTGTAGTCTGTATCTCTCCTTTTTTCCACCACATTTCAGACTATTTTCCAATGGACTTAAAGGCAGGATAGAAACAATAAATCAACTAAGTATTCCAGCTTGCTAAAGAGCTCTGTATGCATTTTGTAGCCCTAAAGTCCTATGCCCAGCATAAGATGATGTACAGATCTGCAGTGTAAACAAAAATGAATTATTAAAAAAGAAACACACCATGTTTCTAAGCATATATTGATTTCTGCAATGGAAATCAAACACAAATACTCTGATACTGAATCCCAGCATGGCTATACCCATAAATTTAATCTTTCTTGGTTTGTGTAACATGGGAAAACATGATCTTTCTCCTTATTCTGCTCGGTGATTTATTCGTTATTCTGGTGTTAACAATGACTTATTTCTTTCCACTAGCCTTTTAGTAGAAGCTATAGTTGACTGAAAGCACAGAAAAACTTTTGCACAGTGCATATTATCTCACTAAGAAAAAGGCTTAAAACACGCTTTTGCATCTTTCCATCACTATGAAGACAGTATTGTTCTCCAAATGACCACTACATTTACAGTGGTTTTAAAACAAAGCAAACAGAAATGAAATATGAAATTGTCTCCATTATACTTGGCCAGACAAGGGCCGGCTGAAAATACAGCTGCAAGTAGCTAGAACAGTTGCAGTTTTATTCAGCAGCTGGTCTTAGAGAAAGACTATGAATTTGAGATACCAAAATGCCTAAAGAAGAGTTGGAACAGCTCCACAATTTTCTCAGAATTAGGTAAGACTCATGAATCTTACCATCTTGAGGGCTATTTCTGAGAAAATGACTGGAGATGGAGATAAATAGCATCAGTGAAGCAACAGACTTTAGGAAGACAAAAGCAAGTGGGTACATGGGTGATACTATGAATATTCACGGTATTCATTGCATTGCATGAGGTAGCTGCTACACATCAACAGAGGTAACCATGTCAGTAACTGCAGATACTTTATTACATCTACATCTGAGGAACAACTCCACTATGAAATTATAAATATGGCACTTTCAATAGCAAGTGTAGCAATCAGCCTGCTACTGGAGAAACCATTAACTACATGTCTTCATAGGCTTTGGGTATGATAAGCCACTAAAGTAATACAATCTATGAAGCATTAACAACTCCATATGAAATCATAAAATTATTTTCACATAATTATCAAAAAAGCTGCAGAAAAAAAACCCCTCTGACAAGGGACCAGCGAGGAGGATTCTTCATGCAGAAGAGGAGAAACAGTCTACAGTCCTGCACAGAAGCAGCCTCCTCATGAAGCAGGGGCCACCTGCGAGACACAGAATGGCCACTCCTGCAAACCGTGGGCCAGATAGGTACACGGTTCTGCTGAAAATGTCCTGCATTCAGGTAGCTGCAATTACCTGGCCATCACTGACAGATTTTAAACTGCCTTCGGAAAGTTGCTGGAAGCACAGACACTGTTCCTATAAATAGTATTAAATTCGAGGCAGAATTTAAAGCCTCTCTAACTTTGTCTTCTCACCCACACTTTGGATGACTCACATGTTACCTACCTAAGTGGGTCTCTCTCATGACCCAAGTCCTCCGGGCAACTGCCCCAGTTACCCTTACAAGCTACCCATCCTCGGAGTAAGCCTGAGCATGGCACTGGGCTTCATTTGGTACAGCAGTCATAAGAGAATGTGAAGCCATGAACTTCTCAAGCGTTACGGAATGTCTTAGAAAGGACACGCTCTCCTTACGACAAACTGCTTAATATTTTCTGGCAAAAGACGTCTCGAGGCCATGGTAGAGAAAAATACGTAAAGGAGAAGGCAGCCAGTTTCTAAAATACGTCTGGTTTACCCCATCTTATACATTTTGTCCATCATAGCATAAAATAAGATAATACTCACAAGTCCTGGTAAAAGTGTTTCATGGCAAATGCAGGTCATTCTTTGGGATTTGCACAAGGGAATGAAACAACATGAAAAATAAGGTAACACATCATTTTGAGTGTTTGGACCTCATCAATTCATGTGCACTTCTTGAAACAGTCCAATGCTTACCCTGTGGAAACCTGTTTAAGTCACACACAAGAAATTGCACAGAATCCAACACTTGTTGTCAAACTGAAGTGTTGTACTTTGTGAAGAATTAACTTTGCCTCTCAAAAACCAGACGTGGATCTGCAAAATTACTTAAGGATAAGTTTATTTCCTTTTCTTTCCCATTAATCACAATCTGATTTACTTAATTTACTTAAACCTGGACCATTTTCATGGATTCTTAAACAAGAATGGATTATAATGAAATGGCTGTGGCATTCTGAACATATATGGAATTCTTTAACCGGACATCAGTAGTAAGTGCTCCAAATGTTTTGTATTACGTTAGCATTTAATTGGTTTTGATCATTCATGTTTTCATCCCTGAGAGAATACTGAATAAATTTTTGGTGTTGAAACATTATCTCATTTTTTATTATTCTAAAGAACAACAGATGGTGCTGTAACAGTCACAAATAAATACATCCTCAAAGTAAAATCTTTTTAGTTATAGATTTAAACCTTTGTATTTTGACCATACTTTTAAAAACTCACAATTTAAAATTAACTGTAAACTTCATAGAAAAGGACAAAATAACACTTAAGAGGTGTGGTCGTTCATTTGCTCTTTGCATGGCTAATAAAGGATCTGACCTCAATATTCACTAATACCAACAGAAATTTGTTCCACAATGTCAGTAACTGTTGAACCAGGCTGCAAATAGGTCATTCAAAATCTCATAGTTGAAAAGCCAAGTCACTGTAAAAAGGAAACATTTAGAGTCACTTGAGTAGATAAGAAAAGGCACATACTACGGCCCTATCTTTTTATCTAGATACCATGGCATAATTTTCCCTAAAATGGAAAGTACATTGCTGTTGACCTGGAACTATGGCAATCATTCATTCATTCATCATGTGTATCCAAACAGTACCTGTATCTGACTGCAAACTGAAAAAAAACAGTATCAGGAGAGGAAATACTGTCTTTGGCTTCCTACAAAGAAACAAAAAGTTACCTGGTTAAGTACCTGTGACCCCATGTGGGACTCAGCTCAGGAGCTGCATCTCTCCATTCTCTGACACAGATGAATTTCTGGCTGGGCTACCTTCCTACCTTCCTGCTTGCCAGAGCTCTCACGAGTTTATACATCCTTGTTGTGTTATTAATGAAGCCATCAGAATAGTAGGCTTGGTACAAGACGTACAAACAGTAACAGACTCCGCATCTCAACGAAGTACCTAAGCAGTGGCATCTATTAAGAGCAAGTCCTCGTGCGCCGGATGCAGGCAACACTGGTCTCATGTTGACAGTAAGAAGAAACGCATGGAGGAGCTTGCCAGCTTTACCAAAACTCCCAGTCACAAACCAACTTATCCTCAAAGTAAAAAGTCAGGCCACAGCCCTATACATCCTATCTAATCCTCCCATCAAGTTAAGTGCTAAACCTAAAGTCAAGGACACGTTGTATAGGTTGTAGTTAGGCATCTGTGAAGATGACTGCAAAGATTACTTATATCTATTTTAATCCACCTCGAAGAGGAGTTTCTTTATCAGCCCTTTTGGAGAGAGATGTAAATGACAGAACCTTTATGCTCACTTGCTTTAATGATATAAGGTTTTGGGCGTGCTCCCAGTGGCCCGTCACCCAGAACGTTTGAGGGAAACAGAAGAAACTGCTAGGAGTAGGAGAGCTCAATAGTGATCCCACGTCGTTTAGGAATATTTAGGATTCTTGCAGGATACCCCAAGTGAGCACAGCACCATGTAGGAGCCAAATGAGGGAAGAACCTGTTTCATCTCAGTGTTAAAAAATGACTGACCTTTCAGCAAATCCACTGCTAGTTGTATGTACCAGAGCAGGCCCGAAGTAAAGATAACAACAAATGATGCCTGGTGACGACAGCGAAAACCAGAGTCCTAAAACATATATCTGCTGAACAGAGCCAAACAAATAATGAGCTTGTGCCTCTGATCAAAGGCCACCAAGAAAGAGCTGCAGCATTCCTTGGCACGTTCAGGAGATCCCATAGCTATTTTTGACAGCTACCATGTGGTGGCCAGCCAATATATGCTGCAGATGGGCAGATGATCACATCTTGTTGCCAAAAAGCTTTAAGAGATTTACTCTCTTAAAGAGATCCACAGTATTTCTAAGCTCCCTCCCAGACAGTAGCACCTCAGCACAGGGTGAGCTGCGACAAAGTGTCCAGCAGGTGATGGGGCGCTTCAACTCACTTCTCAAAAGATAACGCAGCGCTTGTGGTGGGTGCTCTTTTAAACAGCTCAGGGAACACCTCAAAGTCACCCATGTGCCCAGAGGAAGGATGGTGTCAAGGCCGTGAAGGTGCCTTTGTCCAGATGAAGTCTGTTCTAGGCACAGACATGCTGTTTTGCAGTGCGTCTCAGGCAACCAGCGCAAACATAAATCTGTTCAAATTTGAGGGGTGCTTTATCCAGAGCTGAAGCCCCTTTGAGTAACACTCTTCTGTCAGCAGAAAATAAATCATGTGGATATTATGCCGACTGAGCATCCCTTTTAGCATTTTCAAACACAATGTCACGTAGGACGATGCCAGAGAAGTAGTGAGAAAACAAAAGAAACTGCAAGCCAGGGTCTTGCAAGTCTCCAGTGGAAATGGCTTTCATGTCAAATGACATAAGTGTCAAACATGAGTCACTGCTGCCATTTCTCCCTGCCCAGAAGAGGGAAATGTATACTCTATGATCAAGGCAGAGCAGGACAGGATGATAGATATTATGCAGTTTGACTCCAGTGCATATGAGCTGTGGGGGTTTAATACAGGTATCTCTCTATAATGCATATTACATTTCCATAGCACTCCATGAAGGACTGGAAACAGAGCCTTCCAGCCAGTGTGAGTTTACCAACATTTCAGTGACAGAAAGCAATACTCTTGGAAAGCTCTCCTGAACCACTGCCCGCATTTGGTAGCTGTGGTGATTAATACGAAGCTGTTGTTTTAAAAATGACATTGGAACAAGAAAACTGTAGTTCTGCTTCATTTTCATCCCTGATTATATGCCAAGTGGCAGCGATGACTGACAGTTTGATGCAAACAAAAGTTTAGGTTGGGGTGTTATTATTTAGACATAAAAAAGACAAAGCATCTGCAGAAGTATGTACGCATAAAACATGTCTCTTCTTTTTGAGAGGATGGTCCTATATAAAGGGGGCTGCTTAAACTAAGAGCAAAGTGGGCCAATCCTCAGCCATTACAATGTTTTGAGCAAAGCTCCAGCAGCTCACCAATGCAAGAACCTGACCTATTGTCTGCCTTTCAACCCCACTTCACTGTCTGTGAGGTTCGTCTTCAGTTTACCCAAGTTTAGTGTACTTCAGTAATTCAGTCAACAGAGGGAAGTAGATGGCAACCGTTCCCTCCCAGAAGCGTGGGCTTACTTTCCGGCAGTTTAGCGACACGAGAGCCATCGCTGATGCAAATCCTCTGGCCAGCACCACTGTGCTTTGCCATCAGGCTTCCTCTCTAGCCAAGGCATCACTGCCTCTTAAAAGTCAAAGTGACATAGTTCATTTTTGATACCAGCAGTGTACGTGGTTTGAATCATATCTCGTTTCTTCAATGATTTGTCCAGAATGAAGCATCTGTTAGGAAAAGAATTGTAACACTGATCCTTCCCTGCTCATCTGGACACCTTAGAGGCATGTGTGTCATTAAGGTCACACTGTGTCATCCCTTGCATGTGATGCACAGGCTGGGTTATGTCTGAGATTGTAGGAGGAAGTTCAGGGGCCAGGAGGGAGGATTTGCAGTGATGCCCGCAACTGCTGTTACTTTTTAGGTATGCTTGTATGTGAGCCTGCGGGACTCGGACAGCTCGGTGTGCCCACCGCATTTCACTTCCCAGACTGGGCTTCTCCGTTACTATTTTCTCATTTTTTAATAACAGTTCATTCAAACCTATTAATAGTGACTATTGGATAAAGACAAACCTTCATCTGGAATAAGCATTTGCAAGAGTGTGATGCTCTCACTCCATAGAGATGCCAGCTCCAGAGCAGAAAAGTATTTTCTGACACTAGATTATTTTCTGTAAGGGATCTCTCAGTGCTCACTGAAACTATTATTTTGCAGTTTTGACCACGTAACACTTGATCCCACAGGTCCCGGGAAGAAAAGGCATTCTTGGACTGCAACAGGGATCTCATCCCCATGAAGACAGCAGGATGAAACTTTTAATTATTACCCACCATGCCAAGCCTCTGCACAGGTTTTTTTGTTTGTTTGGTTTGGTTTTTTGAAGGAAATCCTCCTTCCCTTGTGCCCTACATGTTAGAATTGAGCCCAGCCACAGTTGCTGGCTTTAGAGGGACAGGAAGGAAAACCAAGGAGAGTCAGCCCGCTGCGCCCCAATCTGCAGAAAGCCACAGAGACGTCAGGAGACAATACATACTATAAAGTCCTCTGCTGGAACAAAAGCACCCTCATTGCATTCTCATTCTCTTTTAAATCAACAGAGTTGTAAAAGTTATTTCTATAGGCGCCTATTTTCTTTCTCTCATAAAATTGTATGAAAGTGTTTCCCAAACAGCTCCATTGCTATTGTGCAGCCAACATGCCTGCCCCAAACGGCGCTCCTTCGTTCCCATGGGCCACGCCACTGAATACAGCAATTGCTCTGCTGCCTCACAACCTTCCTCCTCTGTCTTGTGAAAGCCAGAGCATAAACCAAAATTGTTCCAGAGACATTAATCTGTAATGTGTTTTCTGTACACTCCCTAAGAAGACACATAACAGTCATATTTTTGTATATCCTCGAGAAAAGAGTTTTCCTTCCTGCTCTAAAGAGATACAGTGTTTCTTTCCTTATGGAGGATCCCTAAACAAGCCTCCTGTCCAAACTACAATTTTTTTTCCTGACATCATCATAAGGAGACCACTTGTCCAAGGTTATAAGGGCTTCTTGTTTATTTCTTGAATAGCTTCTTGACGTCAATCCAAGGTACAAATTGGCCATTTGAAGCAGCTGAGCCATATGTAGGCACAAATGCTTTGCATCAATCCAAGGTACAAACTGGCCATTTGAAGCAACTGAGCCATATGTAGGCACAAATGCTTTGCTGAAGCATCTAGTTATTTAGCGGTACACATTTGTGATTGTTCCTGGTATCAGGCAGTAAAACTAGAGAGGCAACAGAAGGAAAACAAGTAATTAGAGGGAAAAAATCTACTACGGTACTGCTTATGCCCAGGGAAGACTGTAAGAGCACAGCTGTGTCTACGGCAAGTCAGGTTCTGAGCCACCTTGTGCAAAAGGAGCAATGTTTTATCACCAGTTTCTCATCCAGGTTATTACATTCATTTCATTAATAGAGGCAACTTCAGTCAGAATAAAGGTCCAGCCCAACTGATGGTGATCCTACCTCTTGTGTCGAAGTTACTGATGAGTCACGCAGGGTTGGTAACCACCGTGACATTTCTGGCAAATGAGGAGGATTGAGGGGAGAATCCTCTCCCTTCACGCACAAGCCTTTCCTCAACCTTAACCTCTTTCCACAGTCCCAACCTGTTTCCTTTCATGCCTTTAACTCCTCCTGAAGCTGCACTCTGACTGCCAATTTTCACCTCCTAGACATTTTTGTCACTGCAAGATTTTCCACTGGGATCCCAGCTTGCACCTCCCCATGTCCCTACCACAACCCAGCGCCACACTGGCAATCTGTGCCATCTCAACAGAGCCTTCAGCTGTGCAGTCCCCTCCATCACCCCCACGCAGAGCTTCTTGAACGGATACTTTTCTCCCCCTTAAACCCACTCTTCTCTAGGTCTGGTCCACATGAAGATAACCTAAATGCGTCACCAATTATCCCTCCCAGTTGAAGGGATCTAAGTAGCAAAACCAAGACCTTCAGCCCCACTGATGAACCATATGCTTGATGATCTGAGACATCGTAAGGGAAGCTGTGCCTTCAAATAATTTATTTAAGACCTAAGACTGTGTTAAAAATACAATGTTGAGTTGTGAAGTCAAACACACAAAAACACATCTAAGGGGAGTACTAACTTTGCCTAAGAAATCTGTTTCATTCCAACCACTGGCTGGATTTTCTTTCATCAGGGAATAGTGAAGGGGTCTAGTTGTTGCTGAAATCATTGAATGTGTTAGGAGACTTTGGAGTGTGAAATACACTCCTACAGTTAAGGGTACTGAAGGGTACTGTGGGAACTGGATTCTTTGGTTTTTGCTTCCATTTACATAAAAGCTGTGGGAGACTAGGAAGAGGTTTCCTAAAGGTTCCTGGTGCTCTTCATTGCCTGAAACGCTGACATGGGAAGCAGCTCAGTCTGAAGTGAAGAAGTACTCACCTTCTGTGGCTTCCAGAAAGCCAAGAGCAGCTGTGCTTTGAATCAAGGAACTGCTGCAGAAGTCCTGAAGAAAAAAAACACTCAGTTTGAAACACCTCAGCCAAGCAACTCAATCAACTATTTGATTTTCAACTTCCTGAGTCCCAACTCCTTACGCAGAAAGTACTGCTACACCTCCACGGGACATTGCAAATATCACTTAACTTTGCAGGAGCGAATGTAATAGTGTTGAGACTGAAAAGCCCTGGGGATAGGGAGAAGGAAGCTTATCAATAAAAACCTCCTCTTTAGAGTCAGGCTTCAACATAAAAGGGGTCTCAACTTTTCCCCTGTCCCCTACCCACTCCCCTGGAATACATTTCATTCTGCAGCTTCTGCGATCTTGGAACAAAGTGGGACTAGATGCTGGGTACAAGTACTGTATACAAATTTATCTTCATCATCTCTCACTGTCCCATAGGATTAACAGCACTGTTGCAACAGTTTGTTTTTGTACTAGCAACTAGTTTGCTAGTACAAACGAGTGAGGAGCAGGCGCTGTTGCCAAAAAATTAAATCTGAGGTGGCACTAGCCCCTGGCAAAGTCTTCTCTAGCCTTTTTCAGTTAGTCAGACATAGTTGTTAAAGGAACCTTGTTTGGGATGTGTCAAATACAATCTCATAAAAATCTCCTTTCTGATGGGAGTTTTGGGTTATAAAAGTTAATGCAATGCAGATAGCTGAGCTGAACAGGCTGTTTCCCAATAGGCTCTGGTATAAAAAGTATTTCATTATATAAAACTTGAATCACAGCTTTCTTAGCAACTGTTTGGTACAGACTGGGTTTCTATCTCACACAAGCAATGAAAATAGTATGGAGGGAAGGCTGCACTTCCTAGCAGAGAAACTGGCAATAAGAAAGGCTTTTGAACCTTTTTTTTTTTGCATTAGAAAGTATACAGCCAAAATGAAAGCTAAAGAATAATTTCATTATTGCTCCCTTTTTTCTTAAAAAATGCATAAAGTCAGACTGTCTGGCTAGCACATTATGAGGATACTGATGCTGTTTAAAAAAAAAAAAAAAAAAAAGCAAAGCAGGGATTTTTCTACCCAGAAACCTGATGTGTCACTCCTTCAACTTTGTCCCTGGGAGCAGACCATGGGAATTCCCAGTCCTGGGCCCCTGTGGCTCTCAGCCAGCCCTGCCGATTTCAGCGTGGGATATTGCCATGATGCAGGGGCAGAAAATGAGGCTTCAGTCTGTTAAGTGGCAGGATGGGGTCAGGCTTGAGGGGGCTATGTGAGGAGTCCTGCAGATCTCTGTCAGCATCATGAAGAAGCAGGGACCCTTCTTACTTCCCAGAGAGGAGATAAATATTAGACAAACGTTGCCTAAAATAACAACAACCCAAAGATTTTTTTAAAGCCCCATAACAGATTTTGCTTGAACTTCTTTCAATGAGTATCTGACCCATTGAGGGCTCTTGCAGCTTCGTGGCTGGCTGGGCTGGGGCGGGGAGTGCATTGGATTTCAATCTTCTCTTTTGAAACAGGCTTGGATTTAACAGGTGAGGGAGTGACAACCACTTAGCTTTAGATCTACAATCACACCTCTCAGTGTGCTTGTTTGATTTGATGCTCCAAATCTTGGGACACGGTTGTGGCCATGTGGCAGTTCAGCCCCTGGCTTCGGGTGGGGGCTGCACCTGCCCCTCGCTCAGCCCATTCTGGTTTATGTGGTCTGTGCAGCTGGAACTGAAGTACAGAGGGCCAGATCTAGGACACCTAAGGGAAGGGAAGGGTTTGTCTTCCAAAGAGCTGCTCTTTCTGCTTGCATGGCCTTTACAACACACCGCTGCCTAATGCATCTTACCCCTGCCCACACCAACTGAATAGGTATTTGGTTTTGTCCAACAGGTATGTGCACCATTCGCATCTCCACCTATTCTAATTCTTAACGGGGTAAAGTTTAATCAGTATTATTCCTGGTGCTATTTTGGGGAAGAAAAGGAGTAATTTTGTCATTGCGTGCTCCAGAAAACATGAAAGTCTCTCAGGAGCCCAAACTTCCCGTTACCAATGCCTTCAACTTTGCCCCACCTTTGGGAAGCACAGGCAGCTCGTGGAAGAATGTCATCCACTCTAACAATTGATTTTCTTATGTACAATAACGTCAGACCTTTTAAATAAAAGGCTGAGCCGTCTCCTTCTAAAATAATTTGTCCGTTTTATGGAGTGTTGTTCTGATTATATGCAATTCCCACAAGAAGGGAAGTACCTTTAAAATAAGGACTATTCAGTACTAGTACAGGATTTCCTCTTGTTGTTGATAATTTCCTCTTAATAGAAGACGCAATGAATCCCAGACAAATTCAAAGGGGCAATCTACAGACAGTTAGGCATCTACATTATACAGGGAACATTGTTCAATCAAACTGATGTTTTCCTGATGAAGTAAAAAATAGATCTACCTGCTGTGTAGCCTGTAAGAGTTCCTACAGCACATACTTCAGTTCCCTTTGCTACATTTTTAATCCCTTTCCAATCCCACAAACTTTTACATAACTATCGCTGAACAACAACAGATGACAACTATTCTCATTTCGTCTTTTGGTATTGAAATTCAGCCTCTGAAATGGCCTCTCTGTTAAAGAAGACAGGCTTGGTGATAATAAGAAACAGTATTACCAAGTTATTACCTGCACTATCGATAGCATATATATAATACGAAGCAAGTTAGCAACTCTGTTTTCTCTCTACCAGATATTCCTTATCTCAGAAGCGGGCTCCGTACTCCCTTTCACTAAAAGAGTTAGTTTTCCACTGCTGGTCTGAACATGCACCTGCCCCACTCACCTGATGGCAAGGGAGACCTCATACCTACGTAGATGGCTGACACGTGCCCAAAACCACCATACCAAAATCCAGGAGCAAAGCGGCCACACCAGCAGCTAGGTGGTAGCTGCTGATAAAGGCGGAGTGATTTGTAGAAACGGCTGCCAGTCATTAGGAGCTCATAGTTATCCTGATGTTTCAAATTCTCTGTCAAGTTGGGTCACAAGCCCCCTCTTGTGCACGGACCATGCTTTAATTCCTTGACCTCCTTACACTCACTTGACCAGACTGTGCAAATGCAATCAGTAAATCATGCTGTGATGCATTCTTATAGCCAGCAATAGTCCATCTGAGCCCTGGTTCCTCCCTGGCTAGTGAGATGACCCATCAAATTCGATGAAGACATTCACACACATTTGTTTCAGCACCTTACTGGTTTTAAATTATGTGCCTCGGTCTTTGTATGTTGCTCATCTGATTCTGGCTTACTGAGCAAAATTATGAATACTAAGAGTACTACCTTCCCCACTCTGAATCCTTTACATACTTGCATGCAGCTTATTTTGTCATCTGACATCACTTATTTCCGTATCTTTGCAACAGGCAATGCAAACAATGCAACTCTTCGTTCATCTGTTCACAGCCTCAGTTTTCCTCTGATCCTGCACATCAGCCTTCCTTCCTGCTCTCTCCCTGCCATTCTCTCGCAAAGCTGTTCCACCAACTTTTCTACTCCCAACACCCTTTCCTCTGCAAAAGCAACGCAAAACAGAGAAACGCACGTACCGTCAGTGCTTAACCTGTTACTACTGTCTGTGCCTAGATTTTAGAGCTTACCTTGGAGAAATACAAGCCACCTGGAAAGCTCCAAGTGGCCTTTCCAATGCAGAGAGAAAAGAATGGTCTGCAGAGGTCATCCTGTGCTGAGGCTGCCCGGACGAGCGGCAGTGCAGAAGATGTGCAGAACCGGCTCCAGCTATGCCCCCTTCCTTTCCAGGAGGCTTCACCTGAAGAAAGCAGCCTGGTAAAAGTCTCTGAAAAGGTCCAAGCAATGTAATGTGGTTAAGGGCTCCATAAGCAGGGCAGAATGCCCCTAGTGCTCAGCTGTTCTGAGCACTTGGATAAGCCCCTCCTGCATTATACAGCTGTGTAACATGATGTATTGAAGAAAAAACAAAGAACAGCTGGAAGAGAAGCTCTGTCCATGAACTTTGCTCTGCTGGGAAGGCTTGGGCAGGCTGCACACAGCATGGGTCAAAACAAAGCAGTTTGGTCCACTCCTTCAAGCTGCATGAATAGTTAATAGAATTTGCTAGAGAAAAAATTGTGTGGGACTAGCTGGAATAAGAGAGAACAACATATAATACCCAAGCATTTTCTTAATAAAAGCTTTCACCAAATGAACACTTCAGACTCCCAAAAGACACCTTCAAGTATCTGTATCTTACTAGGCATTGGCATTTCAACATTTATTACTGCAGTCAAGCTACTATATTGCAAGTATGAGTCAACGCCTGCATCTTCTGGCTCCAGAAGAAAGGGACTGTTCTAATTTTTATTTATAAGCTGGGCAAGTGGAGAGGCATTCAGTTACAGGCAAAGCACACACTGCTCTATGAGGCTGGGTAGGCTGGTTAATACATGGACATATTCGTGCCTTAGCGTCCTGAGTCACAAGTACCACAACCCATCTCTGCAACCTTTCACGTAAAGCCTTTGTAAATCAGTTTTGTTGCCTTCCAGTACAAAGCCCATGACCTCCACATTATTCACTACAGACTTCCAGCTCCGTGTAGAGTATGTTACGATCCAAACTGGGAGTTTCTGACAAGAAGCGCTTGTGAATATGCCCACAGTATAAAACAGGAAGAAGGATTTCAGTTTATCTGTGCTCACTCGGTCTCGTTTGTTGCTTGGAAAAAAACCTGGCAGGCTTCCCACCACTATGCAATAGTCTAGGAAGGCTCCTGTCACCTGGGGACTCACATGCTGATGTGTGAGTGAAGAGAGCAGTAGCCAGGATTCATGGGGTTTTCAGCATGATCCTAATAAACTCTGTCATGCTACCAGTGTTAAGACGGGAGTGCTGAGCAGAAACTGCCTTAAGAACTACTGACAGCTTCTTTCCAAAAGCTAAAAAATGTCACTTTCATGAGTTATTCCTTCACGCTTAAGCACAGAATGGATTTCCAAAGGTTTGTATCTGGTTTACAAAGGTTTGTATCTGGCTGGTAAATTTACCAGCCTCTTAAATTTATTCTGCACTCAAATCCAGCTTCCTTGATAAAGGAAGATAATATTAGCTTATATGAAATACCACATCATCTTACATCCCACACAAAGCTTTAGCCTGAGGATTTCCGGACAGACACAGTTCATCCAAAGCAATTGAAGGTAGTTGGGGGGTCATGGGATCAAGTCACATATGCATTTCCTTTCTTCTCCGGCATCCCTCTGGTTAAGCTTGTGCTCCCGAATTGCTCTTTTGCAATAGGGTAAACAAGTAAGTGTTTTGGGCTCAGGAGATATCCGTTGTCTATAGAAGCAAGCTTATTTTGCCTTTCTCAGTTTGTCTTTAGAAACCTAGCATCCTATAGGAGGATGAAGTAAAGAAAAATAGCAGAACATCTCAGAACTGTAGTTTTGGAGAAACAACAGCAGTTGTCATTATTTAGAAAATTTCCAACTACCACTGTCTCTTGATGAAAGGAGAACTGATGAAAGAAAGCACTGCCATCCCTTTTTCACAGCTGACAAAACAGATATGGATTAAGTGATTGCCAAGCATGATTTACTAAGTTAGCAGCACAAGTAGTAATAAAGCCCTGGTGCTTCAGCTTCTGGGCCATGCTTTTCCCATTTGAATTGCTAGTTTTTGTGCGTTCCTAGAATTCGTTCATCTCTTTTTATGATAACAATCAGTAGATTCTGAGTCTCTAAAAATTAATATAAACTTACTGCAAAAGTTGAATAAAGTTAGTACTTTCCATTAATACCTTTGCCATTGGTAATGGAAAGAGAAGAGAGAGGATAGAGAGACAAACATCAGCAGCTAAACTTTTATTGCACTCTCTGCTTCTGAAGTCCATTCAAGAGTAGGACAGTGGGACAAAAATAATTATAGGGGTCTTTCTACACAAAAAAGCCAGCTATTTAGAGGCAGGCAAAGTCATTTGAATGTCAATGAAATAACCATTAAAAGGCTGAGAAGCATTGCCATTTATTAAAAGATCTAAAGAATAGTTGCATGCACTATAGCAATCTTCTAGGTAGGAGTTGTTAATTTGGTATAAAAACCTATTAGGGACAGGGCAGAGCATAATTAAACAGGAGACAATACACCCTGTGAAAAGGAAACTGGATTTGGAATTTTACAGCCTCTTATTTCATGTTTCTACATGAAATACTATGCTCTATTATCTCTCCTTAATAATACCTGTGTATTTCTAGCTCCCACAGTGTTTTGCGTTTCATTTCTAGCAGTGGTCTCCTACAGCCCAGGGAGGAAGGTAAAACAAGGTTACGTTCTTGAATGCCCTCCCACTCTGAAAAGGAAACTGGATTTGGAATTTTACAGCCTCTTATTTCATGTTTCTACATGAAATACTATGCTCTATTATCTCTCCTTAATAATACCTGTGTATTTCTAGCTCCCACAGTGTTTTGCGTTTCATTTCTAGCAGTGGTCTCCTACAGCCCAGGGAGGAAGGTAAAACAAGGTTACGTTCTTGAATGCCCTCCCACTCTGCCGAGAAAGCCTCTCACCAACGCCACTCCTTAATTGGCCCGAGAGCCCCTCTTTAAACAAAGCTCTCGTCTCCCACAGGGCCGAGCTCTTTCTGCTATTCTGGCAGAGCTAAATCCAGACAAGGATGTGCTATTTACCAACACAAGTGCACTATAAATTCAAATGCACAGGAAAGAAGTGAGGTACTTCCAGGAGAAGTTGTTGATGTTTGCAGGTAGGACAGACCGCATCTGGAGAAAACCTTCTATCCACGTGTAAGCCTGTCAGAAGTGTAAGACGCTAGTAATACCACTCAGTAACAAATACAGGATCAGTCGGAGACCTTGTGGGTAGATTCTGCACTCATGCACTGAACGTGAGCTAAACCAGACTGTTAGGTACAAAACTTTGTTACAGATATATAGGACAGATAAAGATTTCATGAGTTAGACAGGAAAGGACTCTGCATTTGTAAAGATGATCACTTTTTAGCATTAATACAAATCAGTAAGAATATTCAGGTGCAGTGCAGCTTTAACCTCTTCTTTAGCAGTAACCCTGGTCTCTTCGCCGTCTGCCCACAAACTGCCAGGCAAGTAGAAATGACACACGAAATGTATCCTAAATTTTCATTCCCTCAACTGTTATTCTGAGGCACCGCAGGTCTTTATGCATTCAGCTAGCATAGCTGAGTATACCATAGTATTTGAGAAAAAAGTAAATACAAAAAACAGCAATTGTTTGACATCTCCCGTGATACCTAGAGGCATAGAATTCTCCACTGATATACATCAGACAAACATGTCTTGTAAAATACTTTGTTCTTTCTCCTTTATTTAGCCACAACACAAATACAAAAGCAGTCAAACCCCGTCCAGTGGAACTCACTAGATACACCTGTTCAGATTAAGATTCTCGTGAAATCAACCAAAATGTACATGTACACACACACACTTTCACGCACACAAGAATGCAGCAGAGCCCTTACAAAACCAGGAGCGGCACTGAACTGCACCTAAAAGTAAAACGCAATAGAAAAATCAACCGGTTAGGATACATCTGTTAAGCAACAAGGCTGTGCACTGAACGGGTTCCCACTGTACCATTCCATTGGCTATTTAAATACCAGCATTATTCATTTCAGGTGCAAATTTGAAGCTCACGGAGGGAAAAAAAATACCCAAGAATATGGAGTAATAGAACAATTAATCCACTGTAACTTAAAGCCGAATCTGGCCCTATGAAATGAATATGCATATGACCGGCTCCAGCTGGAAGACTACTGCGGGTGACAACTTTTTTTTCCCTTCACTTCCCCAGCAACTAAACCCGTCACCAATACAGTGCGTAATTTGGCTTTTGCTCCCTCCCCACTCTAGAATTTGCTCTAAAGCACATACTGCTCCTTTTGGTGGAAGAAATAGCGTAGTGGTTCTGTGATGTGAGTAAACGTCCACTAGGGACTAGAATAAGACCACCAAATATACCAAACCACTGCGGAAGAAATAGAAATTGGGCTCTTAGATAAAGCTGGTCCAGCTGGTCCATCTGATTTGTCAACGCTTTGTTCAGAAGTTTAAGACTCAAATATAGTTTACAAAAAGAGTAATTCTTTATAGAACATCTCAATGTCAAAATACTAACAAAAACACAGCTTGTTAATGCTGAGAAGAGTGGTCTTGGAAAAATTAATAACTAAACTAGGCCATTGCTAACAATAATAGGCGATATCTCTTCAAAAAAAAGGTGGTCTGATGTACTCAGGAAAAATTAAACATTTGAAACAAACTGTTTACAAAAGTGATTTAAATGCTCAGCACAGATCTAACACAAGTGTTAACAACCACTATTGTAATTTTATTTTTGGACAACTTCAGCAACTATTTTAAAAAAAAAATTGCTAATACAAAAATGTAGAAAACAAAAAGAAAAACCCAAAGAGACAGTTTTTAGACAAACTTAGTTAAGGTGAAGCTGTACCTTTGTCCCAGTTATTAAGAACTTCAACTTTAAGCATGGCATAACCCAGCTCAGCTAGGTTTCTAGGTTTCCCCACCCTTACTAAAGAGTTAGTTCTTAGAAGGCTCCAATCTCAGTCCCCCAGGGTCTGTACGGTTTGCCAAGGGTTGCTGACTGCGTTGGTGCAGATGGGCTCAGCACGTTGGGCGACAGCAGATGGAAGGAGCCAAACGAAAAGGGAAACGCAGACAGAGATGCCATGGAGGAGAGAAGAGGAGGAGACAGTTTGGTAGTAGATGTGACCACGGGGAGCACTGGTCCAACGCTGCCATTTGGGGGCACTCTGAGTGAGGAAGTTTCAGCATGTGGGGCGGCAATTCTGGTCTGGTGATGTGGTTCTGTGGAAGATGTTGTAGTACTGGTATTACCGTGCCCATTTTGAGCCAGCAGCAACGGGTGAGATATGTGAGGGTGATGTCCAAAGGCACTGCCCCAAGGAATGTGTCCAATGCCAGTGTGTGCACTACTTGCTGCTTCCCGTTGAGAGGCGTAGTTATTGAGATGAGACACAAGTCGAACTCGCAGAGGATCGGAGGCGTCCAGACCCTCTATAATACTAAGGTATCGAGCAACTTCAGCCAGGCACTCTCGAAACCCTAGACTCCGATAGTCCATAGCCAAAGCATGCGCATCAAAATAACCTAAGAGAAAAGAACAAGGAATGGAGTCTTAAGATGCTGTTTTCTAGTCATTGTCTACATGTAGCCTCCCCACTCCACCCTCCCCTATAAGCATATTTCACTTGGATGTGGTTAGTATTCCCAACCATAGATTAGCTGCCAAGCTCCCTTTTTTTTTTCTTTTTTTGTCTAACAAGCTTTTCTTTTATATCTGTGCTGTGATGCTGCAAGTCCCAAGACCAGTCACAGACTGCCATTTTTAAACTGAAATTGCACACTGCCACTGGAAGAAAGTACTTTCGTTCTTTTCATGTCTCCCCAGTGCAAGCGAAACCACAGCACAGTGAAATACATTAGAAACACAAGTCCTAACTTATCAGGGGGGACTTCTGCAGGCAACGTACTTTTTTTCCTAAAAGTGCATTTCACCATTTTTGCTAATTCTCTTCACTACTCATTTCATCCTGTATTTTTTTCTAGTTTCTGTTCTGAACTTCCAGAAAGTTAGAGAAACAAACATTTGACAACAACAAAAACTGTGTGTTTTCCTAGTTGCCGAAAGCCAATTCACTTCACAGTGCTGACATATTGCTACAGAGACTTGTAATCACCCTCCCCTAGAACAACCTGGAGCTAGCACTGTAAAACATTTCAGTGCTAGCGATGCCGCAAATCTTGTCAAGCAGAAGAAAGTCCCAAATTCCTGAAGAAACGTAAGAGAGTTTCCGTTCACTTTCTCCAAGCGCTCCCACAGCACACTGCACACCAAATGCTAGGGCACGCACTCCTCTCGCAGCAGCTTCTCTACAGAGCTGCTGACCCACTGTCAGGCACGAAACTTTACCTTTCCCTCCTGCTGTATGCAGCATTTTCAGATGATCGACAGTCATCTGCAGAATCTCTGCTTTTTCCAGCTTGGCTGATCCCTAGGAGAGAAGGGGAAGCACGAAACCTTTTAGGCAGAACCAGAGATGTTAAAGAGGGGCGACCCTTCCTCCCGGGGGCAGGGGGGAGGCAGTGCGGGGGGGCTCACTGGGCGCTACCTGCTTCTCAAAGGCGCTGGGCACCAGCCTCCTCAGCTCGGACAGGCTGTTGTTGATGCGATCGCGGCGGCGCTTCTCGATGATCTAGGGCAGAAAGCGGAGGGTCAGGGGGCG
>NW_009217796.1:0-211 GCF_000690835.1 Fulmarus glacialis
GCTAACCCCGGCCCTCCAGCGTACGAGGGGGCAGGTGGCTTCATGCACAGCGCGGCCGCAGCGTCCCCCGTCTATGTGCCCACCACGAGGGTCACCTCCATGCTTCCCAGCCTGCCATACCTCCAGAGCACCGGCTCTTCCCAGCAAGGCAGCCCCGTCTCCAGCCACTCCATTTGGACTCAACCCGGAGACGAAAGCGCCGCATACAACC
>NW_009217796.1:646-30792 GCF_000690835.1 Fulmarus glacialis
CCACCAGCACCCCCATCCCCGCCACCTCTTCCCGGGAAGCCGCGGCGGCTTACAGCAGCTCCTTGAACCTTTCTGCTAACGGGAGGGAGCAATACAGCAGGGGTTTCGGCAGCTCCTATTCCAGCCCCTACCCGGCTTATATGAGCCCCGAAATGGCCACCACTTGGACTTCTTCACCCTTCGACAGCCCCATGCTGCACAACCTGCAGAGCCGAGGGACGCCCACAGCCACCCGGCATGCCAACATAGGTGAGCGCAGCCAGGGTTGGGATGGGAGAGGGAAGGTTTCACCCCATCGCTTCCCCAAATTTTTGTGCACGCACCCCTCTTTGGGTAGGGTGAGGAGGCGCGAAGGGCAGGAGGGAGAAATACGGCGTATTCGGGATGTCGCTGCCGGAGCCGCCTCTCTGGCTGTAAAACACGGGGGTCCCCGCGGTGCTGCGATTGCCCCCCTGCACACGGACTTTGCCTGCAAAATATTCCAAAATATCCTCAAGGATCACAATTTCAAAAAAATAAATATAATTTAGGGTAGGCCTGGAGGGGCAAGAAACGATGTGCCGAGCTCCCGTGTAAGGGCCTGTTGGCTCCGCAAATAGCTCTGCGGGGATTTAGGGGCTGCGATGGGGATGACCGCGGTGTGCAGGACCACGGTGCTCCGTGGGCGTGCAGGCAGCCCCTTCCCCGGCTTGCTTTAGGTGTAAAATGAGGAAATTTGTTTGGAAAATGGGGAAAATCAAAGTTTGGTCTGTGAATCCCAGATCTTCCCTTTGGGCTGTTTTATGTTATGTCTTTTTTTTTTTTTTTTCATTTTTGGAAAGGTCGGTTAGGTTAGAAAAAGGGAAAGCGAAGGGAAATTTGGCGCCGAGGGGGGAGAGACAATGGAGAAGGGGCAAAAGAAACGCATCCACATTTATTATCACGCTTTTTGGGGGACTCACAGGCACATCTGAACGACCCAGCCCTGTATTTCAGTGTCTCCTTGCCCCAAAAAATCTCTTGTGCCAATCTCTATCTCGGAGCCTTTCATTTCATTAAGTTCCCTTGGGTCCTACGACCAGAAATCGGCCCCGAATGGCTTAAAATATTCCTTTTATATTTTGTATGGCAGAAGAGGGAGAAAAGGCGAGAGAAATGCGGGGCACATCTCTGCATCGCGGTTTCGTAAACCCTTTTTTCCTCCCCGCCTTCTCTCCATGAAGGTATTTCTGTCGGCTTCGGGGTTGGGGTTAACAAAGAAAATGACTCAAATTTGGCTGCAGATAGATTTTAAGATTGCGTTCTTTAACCTGAATTTTGGAGGGTGATTTTTCCGTCGCGTCTAGCAAGGTTCGCTTTATCTTTAGCATTCTCTGAAGACATTAAAGAAAGGAAAGTTGGGTGTCGGTGAAGGCTTGGCCTTTTGCCTTTCTTTGGGCGTCATGAAATTAAAATGGGGAACAGATTATCTTTAAGGATAAAGTTTTGGCCAAGCAGGCAATGTTTTGGGGAAGCCCTGAGAAGGTAGAAAGTATAGGAAAAAAGCAGGATGAATCAAATAATCAAATAATAATGGAATATTATCAACAAGGCGCATTCCTATTTGACTACTGTGCCATCTCTTCCTGAGGAAAAAAAATATCACCTTTCTGCAGTGGTCTCAAAAGGGTTCTTAGTAATAAAAATGACTTAAAACCAAAATAATTCAAATGAAGAATTGCAGAAATACCCGGCAGCTTTTAAGGTGCCAGAGATTGAGCGTAGTGATTTGGGGATTTCAAAGCCCTGCGTTAAGCAGCAGTTTGCACTGCCGGTCTCGCAGCCTGCATTTTGGTGGCAAAAAAAGTGGTTTTTTTTCTGGGCTTTTAAATAGCACCAGGAAGTTGGGATGTGTTGAGCCAGTCCAGAAAATGTTAGCGGTCACTAATGAAGGAGGAAGGAGCCGGGACCCCCTTCCATCGCCAGGTCCTGATTCGGGTGCTGGATTCACGGTATCGCCTCCGGCATCGCCGAGGGCAGCGCGGCAGAAACCGGGGGATTTATTAGCGTGGGTCTAATTGTGTCTCTGCCTTGAACGTGGAAAAAGCATTTGGGTTTTAAATAAAAAGTGCTTGGTTTTTGGTAGGGAAGAAAAAAAAAAAAAAGAAACTGCTTGAAAGCTGGCGAGTTTAAAATTCAGGATTAAAATGGATTTGGGCAAGAAGTTTAAGGTCCAGAGCTGCCCCTTTCCCTCTTCTCCCCGAGTCGGGACGCGGCCGTGCCGGGCTGCTCCCAGCCGGGTCCCTTCTCGACTCCGGGGCGATGCTTTGCACAGGCTGCGGGTATCGAGGGGGTTGTATGAGGCACGTAAAGGCTGGCTGGTGGTTTCTGAGCGGGGAGGTGGGTTTTTTTTTATGAGCAAGGGTGAAAAGGGCTGAAAAACTGAAGGCACTAAAAGATTTAGTGGGAGGGAAACACCATCGTGGATTGCGCCCATCACGGACCCGCTTTAATAACACATCTGAGCTCAGCATCTGAGCTGTCCCTGGCACGGCGGAGCCCAGACTCCTTCTTTTGCCTTTCCTTAGGACTAAAGATATTTTTATTCTTTGCACAATGAGGAATCTCAGGGTGGAAGCAAAATCCTTCAGGCAAGGCTATATTGAATCAAGTGATTTTTGCAGCGCTCTCATTTCCCTCCAGTGATTTTGCTTCCTGGAGAACCGTCACCTTTGGCTAGCGCTAATTGCAGAGCACCCCTGGGTTCATTAGAATATTAATTATTCTAATTTTTTAATAATGAAGATCAAGTCTATGCAGGTGTAGCTGGATACGCAGACATAGATACGCAGTCTATGCAATTGGGCATGGCATTTTTTCCCCACTGTAAAGCAACGCACTGGGGAAAGAAGTTTAGTGAAAATGCATTCAAATAAAATGATACTAAAAAAAATAAAGATCTTGTTTTTCCCTGATAAGAGGAATTTTGGCCTAGGTTAAAAGGTGCCAATGCACCTCTGTGGTATAAAGTGCTGGGAAGGATGGCTGCATAAATCACATGGGCCTATTTGAAAATAGGTGTGAGTCCAAAATGTCAAATTTGGGGCTTTTCAGGGTAAGTTGGGCAAATGATTTCATTACCCTGAAGGGCAGGATCAGACCCTGCGGCCGCCCGTGAACTTGCTCCAGGCATTGCCTGGGATGGGGTTGTTCGAATTCCCGACTTAATGAGGCATGAAAAGGATCCGCTGCAAAGTCCCCTTTCGGGAGACTTCCCTCCCAGAGCCAAAACCCGCTTGAAATCTGTCCCAAAATTAGCAGCTTGCCCTTTCCCCGGGCAGAGGGGCGCAGGGACCGAGGGGGGCACGGGAGCCCGAGCGCATCCAGCCCGCTGCCGCTTGCTGCCTCCTGGATGTTTCCAGGCTGGGGATGGAGGGTCAGATCCTGGTTTGCCATCCTCACCCCCTCCGATTTCACTTTTCGCAAAAAAGCAGCGGGTTTTTTTTTTCTTTTGCTGAGGTTGATGTGGTTGGGAGTCAGTCGGGGCGAGGGGCTGCGGGCATTTCCGATGGGTGCTTTGCATTTTGGTTTGACTAAGTCGAAGTCGGGGTTCCCCGAACAGGCACCCTTTGAACACAGCAGCAGCAGCATCTGGAAAGATCAAAGCCTGGAGCAGACGCTGGGTTGGAAAATGTCTTCTCTACTGTTGGTGGGGGAGAGATTGTGAACCAGATCTTAAGCTTTCCCATAGGGATGCTAAGAGATTTGCCCTGTAGCATCCCCGGGGCCCGGAATTTCCAGTGATTCATCGGCATTTGTTACAATCCTCTGCTCTACAACCAGCCCCCGACCTTCCCCACGCACCTATGGAGAAGGTGGCTGCTCCCCGTGGGGCAGCGGGCGATGGGGGATGCCCAGCATCCCTGCCCTCGGAGGGATGGGGATGCGGGATGGAGGGATGGGGACGCAGGATGGAGGGATGGGGACCGTAGCACGCGTCTGCATTTTGCACGGGACCCTACATCCCCCGTTCTGTAAGCGGTTGCATTTCTCACCTCGGCTCCGCCGGCGGGGAAGGTTGGCCCAGGGCTTTGTTCCCCCCCGAGGGTTTCAAGCCGCCTTCTGCTCTCCCACCTAATTTAATTGTCACCGGTTAGTCTGGGATTTGGGATAAAACCCACAGAATTAGGGGATACAAGACTGAGCTCAAACACACAACGATTTTTTACCCCCCCCCAAGTCCCCAGACAGTATATTTTAAATTAGAAATAAAGCAACAACAATAATAAAAATATCACCATCACGGGCACTATATCACCCTTAGTAATAATACAGTTCCTTCATTGAAAACTGCACTTTATTACCAAATACAAATACATATGTTGCATAGAACAGCCACGGTGTAGTATATAATACATTATAAATGCTTGTGAATTTTTGTAAAGCAGTAAAACTTAAGGCAGTGGATAGTGGTCCTGAATCTAAGACTTTATTAAGCCAGGATTAATTATCTTTCTCCTCCACACATGCACTCACATGCGCATCTTTACCCCTGTAGCAATAACAGCGGGTTTTTTTAAGAGACAGCCTGTATTTTGCTCTTTCGCTATTTATTTCCACCAGTTTGGGGGAAAGAGGCAAAATCCTTGAAAACAGATGAGCGTTTATCTGGTGTTTCCCAAAGGAAATTGGACCCGATCCTGCTGCCTCCGTGCTCCTCTGATGATGGAGAAACCTCGGCTCGGCGGACGGAGAGAGGCTCCCCAAAGGGGGTTATCCCAAACGCAGCTGGGTGTTTTCAATGGGCAAACCATCTTGCTCCCCATGGCTGTAAAATTAAGGATACCTCAAAAAAACCCCACCAACATAGCACCAACCAGCAAATAAAAATCCCAAATCGGGTGAAAAAGCAGCAGCGCAGCGAGATGAGCAAGATTTTGCGCCTGAAGGTCAGCAGCCTCTTGCTGCCGGGGAGGGGGTGTGTGCAGGGGCTGTTAAAATAAAGGTGGAAAAATGCAATTTTAAGGGAAGATGCAATTAAAAAACCCCCTTGATAGTGTAGCCTCAAAACCTGCAGAAACCTTGTTTCTCATCGGCTGAAATCTTTGCTCCTTGAGCCCTGCAGAGCTTTTGCACGCGTAGGATAAAGGGGGTGGAAATATAATACATCTCCTTTGGGAGGTTTTGTTCCCAAATTCCCTGCCCCGCACGTTAACCTGGTGTGTCCTTCCCTCCCTACAATTTCTTTACTGAAAAGGAGGTGCAGAAATGGGATATTTGGGGATTTCTCCCTGCTCGGCGATGCTCCCGGGGGGCACAAGGCAGAGGAACGTGGGGGGATGCAGCTGAATATCTCGGATCCTTCGAGGCTTTTGCAACCCTATTATAAAAAGACTTAACGAAGCGTCTGCCCCCCCATTTGGGGCTCACCGCTGCCTGCGAAACCAGGCAGGGATCCATGTCGAGAGCTCAGATGATGGGCTTAAAGCAGCCGGTTTTGTTCACGCTGGGAGGGCAGAGGCAGAAATGCAGATTTTTCGCTGGGACGGCCGCACCGGCCCCGTGTTACGGGGACGTGTGATCCCCAAATAACGCAATTATGCTGCCGAATCCCCTCAGTTGCAATGGCAAGGTTGGGTTGTTACGGGTACGGCTTGCTTTTGGGGGGGGGGATGTGTGTAATTATGCCTGGAGGATTGCAGAAAAGGAGATTGGAAATGCCAAATATTCGCCGTGTCGATGGATCCCGAATTCACGCTGCTGTCTGGCGGGAAGGTGTAAATAGGCCTTTGGTGGGTGAGTGTGAAATGCTGCTTCAATAGCCAAGGAAATACGTGAGAACGTGCTCTTACCTCCAAAATTAACCCGAATTATAAAAGGAGATTTCATTATAAGGTTGGATTGAGGGTTCTTTTATTGGGGGGCGGGGGAAGATAAAACCCTTGTGGGTCCCCTTTGTGGGGCAAAAATCTTGCAGTTGGCTAGGATAACGTCCAGCATTACGGCAAAATATTAAAATCTCTCTGGCCTTTACAAGTCTTCCCCACATCATCGGTCATGGTGACCGGTCCAAGCTGTAAATACATCTGTAATGACAAATTAAACCTAATTAGCTGCCATGCCTGAGCAGCGAGGTCTTTATACACGGGTGCTTACACGTGCGTGACAGCGCTTGAAAATAATTCGATCATCATTGCCTTCGCAGCGGCTGGTACAAGTGGTATTAAAGGCTCTTTTGAAACCCCCCCGTTTCTGCCGCGCCGAGCGATGCCGTCGTAAGGTCTCATATGGCAGAAATGTGGGTTTTTTTTTTTTTTTACCCCTTGCAGTTTTTCAGAAGGTCATTTGCTGCAGGGTACGCTTGAGTTTGCAGCATTCCCTGTGCTATTGCACCCTTTTAAACACTCGGTGGTGATTTCTTTTTCAATATGAGAAGCTGGAGCTGGGTTTTCTCATCCCAAAAAAGCGCGGGCGGGCGCTGGGTCTGCGTGGAAAGGAGATCTGGGCAGAGATTTTTCGAAGCTGGACGTAGATCTGACCCCGCCATCAGCGCTGAAACCTTTCAGCTTTTGGGTTTTGGCAAGGTCTGGATTTTAAAGCCAAGTTTGGGGCAGTGTCAACTGGAAGCGAAAATAATTCTTTTCTTTTCCAAGAAGCGCTTCCAAGAACCACCAAGTGGCGATTATTTTTTTTCTCAGTTATTTCCTGGTACAGAGGTTTTTTGCTTAATTGGGTGGACACCTAAATGTAGGATGCAGCCTTCGTCTGGGGCAGTTGGGGCAAAGTTGGGCCCTTCCCACGTCTTTCTGCTGTTTTCTCTGTCTTTCGGAGGCCGATCCTGCTGTCTCGCCCAGGCAAGGCTTCCAGGATCAGGCCCTCCCCGTAAATTCAGATTCAGATTCAGGATGGGAAAAAAAAAAAAAAAGAAGAATAAAAAAACCCCACTTTGCCTAAACCCATCCCTGTTTTGAAGCAAAGGGAGGTTTGCCAGGAGCTGGTGCAGGATCAGGTCCGGGCAAGAAGCTTCCATAGGGAAGAAACGCGGCCCCCTGCAAACTATTTGGAGATCTACAGGTTTTCTTGGGGGAGGCGAAGCCCATCGCACAGGAAAGCTCCCCAAAAGCCAGTGGGACTTCTCTTTTTCCTTTCTGTAAAGTGGCCATTTGGTTTATATATTGCAGCGTGAAGGGATTTATGCTTTTTTTTTTTTTTTTAATTATTTTTAGTGACCCGTAAAGCTGGTGAGCCCCTTATCGGAGCCAGCTGGGCTCAAACAGCTCACGCCAGCCTTGGGAGAACGCCAGCCTTGGGAGAGACTCGGAAATTCATTTTGTTTGTGAAAGAGGAAAAAAATAATTCATGGAAAGTCAAGGAAAAGTGAGTTTTCCACCAGAGGTGGGGTGAGGGCAGCCGGATGAGCGATGCAGCGGGGCTGATCTCCCGTCTCCATCAGGGACTGGTACTGAACGCTTCTGAATCTGGGATAACAAAATCACTGCCTGGAAATGTTTCCTCCTAATCCCTGGTAATTAGGTCGGTGTCTGCCGGGGGAGCATTTCAGGAGAGGTCCCGCGGTGGGACGTCGCTGCCTGCTCTTGTTCTTCTTCCCAAAGCTCAGCCGTTTTCCTCCGGCCGATGCTTCCAGCTGCAGCATTTACGGGGTGCCGGGGTAGGGCTGGGTGCCCGTTGCTCTCCTAAAAGGTTAAAATCCGAGCCCAGCAGAAGAGGTTGGGGACAGAGATGGAGCGGGGGGGGCGGGGGGAGAAGGAGACCACGTCGCTCCCTCGGAGGCAAGATTTTGCCAAATCTTGCTCCTTTTTCCACAGCTCCTGCTTGCACGGTGCTCTCTGGCTGTGTCTATAACACTTAAGCAAGTTCCAGGTTGTCCTCTGGCCTCGAGGGCCGGGGGAGTGGGCTGTCTCCTTTGGCTCTGCAAACATCTCCGAACAGTTTGGGAGACATCTCCCTCTTGTCTGCTTCTCAGCTGCCTGCCTCCGCCTGTTGCCAGCCGTCGTGCCTCCGTGCGCCTCGGTTTGCCTTCAAGCTCCAACTTCCGGAGTCATGTTATTATACGTCAGGCTCTGGTTTTGTAGGAAGGGAAGGAGCAGCTTTTCTGGACAAGAGAAAAGCTGGGAAACCCTGATGCCTTCAT
This sequence comes from Fulmarus glacialis, assembly GCF_000690835.1. Taxonomy (NCBI): domain Eukaryota; kingdom Metazoa; phylum Chordata; class Aves; order Procellariiformes; family Procellariidae; genus Fulmarus; species Fulmarus glacialis. The sequence continues at coordinate 8,757 of NW_009217796.1, forward strand.
GCTGAAACTCTAGAAAAGACAAACAAATAACCTAATATTTATTATTTAAACTCCTATGAATTTCCAAGCCAGGCTCTTGGGTTTGCAAGCCAGGGAGCCATCTTTATTTAATATTCAGGGCTTGCAGCGTGGAGCTGTAAAAAACCAGTGAGGCGGTGAGGCCCAGACATCAGGACTCCTCCAAATGACATGTTTGGCCCCAGATGTCTGAGATTATTTTGGGAAGGGAGTGCTGGCCCCAGGGGCTGGCTGCTCGGGGGACTGGCTGCTGGGAAGGACGCTGAGTTGGGACATGCCTTGGTGATGTGGAGCACGAGAGAGGCAGCTGGCTTGGGGGGATGTCTCCTCCTCACGCTCCCCTGGGCTGGGAGGATGCCCTGGATCCCGGGTACAACTGAGGCTTTTCTCCAGGGGCTTCCCACATTCAGTCCTTCGTTGCTTCAGTGAGGCAGATCATCGAGGCTGTGATTTACCCTGACCCTCTTGATGTGAAGATCTGGCCTCGAGGTTTTTCCCAGATCCCAGCACAAGCAGGAGGGTGAAATCCCCCCTGTACCCCCTTCCCTTTGCCCCCAGCCGGGGCAGGGTCTCATTCTGGCAGGGCTACCTGCCTGCCCCGCTGCCTGCCCTCCCCAACCATTTCTATTCCTAAACCAACATCCCAGTCAGACTCTGTCACCTCCCTTCACGCAAAATCAATAACAACGGGTGAGCAGGTTAATTATAATCACAGAATAAACGCCGCGGTCTCAAAGTTCACTCAACTTCAGCAGCGTTTCAAAACGAGCGGACGACGCCAAGAAACTTTCATTGATTCCTCCGGGGCAGGTGTGGGAGTTTGAACCTGTCCCCAAGCTGATCTTGATTCAAAACCTACTCAATTTTCTTCCTTATCTCGACTTTCGCCTATCTTATAATGCCTGTTATTTTAGATAAAAAGTCCAATCAATTGAGTTAGAAAAACTGCAAGTTATATGTTGCCCTGATAAGTTCGGTACCTGCCGGTTTATTGGCCTGGGCTGCAGTTTCTGAGCGAACTGACCTTTGCAGATGCTTTATCGGCGGCCGGGAGAATCGCTCCATCCTCCCGCCCCGCTCGGGGGCTGAGTTGACTTAACGTTCAGAATAACTAATAAAAGAGGAAAAGAGAAGGGCCAGGGGTTAGACAAACTGACTGTCCCCTGTAACGTGATGAACCGTAGTAAACACCTTTTTGTTTGTCCCTGGCTGGCGTCCCGTAGGGAGGCTGGGATCTGGCCTCACTTATTTTGGTGTAACTCCTCTGGGTGGTATTTATCAGTGCGACACCTCCGAACTGGAGTCAGAGCCTGTGTCCAAATTAGCGAGCTACAGAAAACTGGGGCGGGGGGTTGGATATGCACGTGATCGTCAAAATTGGTTAGCGCCGTCATGCTCAGAGAGGGCCGAGACATGCGGAGCAGTATAAACCCTACGTATTTCATATATTCCTACACACAGAATCATTGAGATTGGAAGAGACCTTTAAGATCATCAAGTCCAACCGTAAACCTAACACTGCCAAGTCCACCACTAAACCATGTCCCTAAGTGCCACATCTACATGTATACCTGGTATATATTTGTTTTATATATATAAAGTGTGTGGGGTTTTTTATATACGTGTGTGCATCTGTGTGTGTTATATTTGTGTACATATATATAAATACGTATATACACACGGTTCTATACAGCTATGTTCTATATAGCCATAGAATAATTCTAATAGCAAAAGCAGAGTTGATTAGAGATGAATCCTAGATTGCTAAAATGGCATTCTTAAGGACATGGTATATGTGTATATATACAAATACATACATTTATATATATGTACATATATATATACACACATATGTATTATACACACACATGATAACAATGATACAATTAATTATATTCCTACAAGCAGGATTTTGCCCATTTGATTTGCATAAATGTCTTTATGTACCAGTCTGGGGAAAAAAAAACCCAAAAACACCTGAGTTTCTGGAGTTGCAGGATCGCAGAAATGCAGGTTGGAAGATCTTTAGTCCAGCCTCCTGCTTGAAGCAGGACAACCACAAGCAGTGGCTGAGGGCAGCTGCGGCTTTACCTGGATGAGGCTTGGAAATGCCCAGGGATGGAAATTCCCCCACCTCCTAATGAAAACGCTTTTCCTCATGCCCAGCCTGTGGTTTGTGCTGCCTTCTCCCACTATTGAGAAGAGTTTGGCTCTGTTGTCCGCATACATCTGGCTAGCTGACGTCCTTGTAATGATCCCAAACAGCACCAATTTCCCCGGGGCCAGAGCTGGCCCCGGCTTTGGTTCACCTGGGTGCTGGTAGTCACCTCTACAGACAGACAAGATGGTCACCATCAGACAGATGCTGCACTAGGGTGTACGACCACAAGCCATTGGGTCCCCGTGGTTCAAGGAGTTTCAGCTCATCAGCTGCTCTGTAGAAGCCCGAGCGAGCCAAGAGCACATGAAGGCTGTGTCATGCTTGATGATGAACCAGTGCCAGATGCCAGCCGTGGGAACCCAACAGACCATGCTCTTCCATCGTTAGCACGGCCCCTGGCATGGTCCAAGCTCAGACCATCTCAGCCTGACCCAAGCATCTCCTGGTGCAGGTCCTGGGAAGCAGTTTGGATGTGACCATCGTAGATTGGGGTCCAAGAGCATCTGAACATGGCCAGACTCTGCTAGCTGGGCTTAGGGTCAGGGTTCACCAGTTATCCAGAAACTGGCTCCGGTTCACCAGTTACCCAGTAGCCATAAGGCCAGTTCCCATGGCTCAGCCGTGGAGCAGCAGCTTGCCATGCCTCCACAGCACACCTGCTTGTGGTCCCCTGTGGGGACATCAGACACAGCTGCGCACGTCGGAGGTGATCCATTGCCTGTGCCCAACTCAGAAACAGCTGCCCAGGTGGGATCATGGCATTGCAAATCCCAGGCTTTCCTGATCCTCTATATTTTTTCCCCCACTGTGGACTAGATGATCTGGGGGTTGGACAGGATGATCTTCAAAGGTTCCTTCCAACCCAAATCATTCTGTGATTCTGTGACCATTCCTCTGCAGTCATGAAAGAAGAGCCTCTGCTAGGGCACGTCCATTTGGAGATGGGACGTATTTCAAGGACGATAACGCTGTAGCTGTTTTTCCTTTGTCAAAAGAGAGAAAGACCATTTCCAGGTGCCTCCTGCCAAGCAGACCCCAGGTTGTGGATGGTCCCATCCTGGCCATTCCCTGAGCTTTCCATACTAATCTAAGATTTGTTAAAAAATATTTGGACAGTCGATAAGCAGAGGAATCTCCTGTTTATCAGAAGAGCCTCACATATTTACAAGTGTAAGAATTGTAAGTAGGAGTAAGAAAGAGGAGGTCACCTTGGTGGGTGGGATCAGGCATGCATCCCAGCAAAAGAAAGCAGACCTTGGAGTTCAGTCACACACAACTTGACAGTCAGCAGAAGTTGCTGTAGGACACCAGGTTGCTATCAAAGGGGTGGCCAGCAAGTGGTCCGACCAAAAGCACCCTACATCCTCAGGGGTGTTCGCATGCTTGTCTCCTGTATAGCAGACTGTGTACCTTTTGGATGTGGGACATAGTACTTCAGTGGGTGGGTCAACGGTCTCTCCACTCAGTTCTGGTACAACCCTTGGGTTTGATGGTTTGATGTCTGGTGGTTCTGGTGGGCTGGAGAGCTGTCAGTGCTTTTCCAAGCAACCAGGTCGGCCAGTCTGCCAGGGACCATCTCCTGCCCCTTCCCAAAACAGGCAGTTTGTTTGAAGCTGCTTTAGAGGAATCCAGCCTGTTTCCATCCACCTTTCTTCCATCCACTGCTTGTCTCCACATCTATGACTGTGGCCTTTGAAAGTTGTCCTGTTGCCCCCCTCCAGTGAGGCAGGGAAGAGCCTTTGCTCCTTCTCACGGGGGAAGAACAGTGTCGCAAGGAGATGAGAAGCCTTGCTCAAGGGAAGCTTATTGCAGAGCCAAGACCGAACTCAAATCCAGGCCCAGGATTTGGCCAACCTTCCCGTCGCGTCCCTGTTGCACATGATCTCAGCTGGTCCCTTGGCTGCTTCTGCCTCCACTGTCCTTCAAACCAGGGAAAACATATCCACGAAGGAAAGGAGAATTCTTGGCTGTTGGCAATGGTGTGTGCCATAGACCTTGGCTTGCCGCAGGCAGAGGAGGGAGCTTTGCAGGGGAGGGACACAATGTTCCCTTTGCCTTGACGTGAAACATTTGGCCTGGGGAAGGGTTGCACGGGAACAGCCTCGCTGTGGTGTTTCACGAAGCAAGGGAAAAACAGATTTATTTGCCTTTTTGCAAGCAGCATGTGGCTTAGCCAGATCACAGGTTGAATGTTTCCTAAGTAATAAGTAGGGTCTTTATTTTTGCAGTGGGAAAGCTCTTTGGTCTAGGCAGCCAACTGAGTAACCAACCATCTTCTCCACCGTAGACATGTCAGATAACCCCCAAAACATTCTGGGACAGCATCGAGCCATTTCTGTGAAGCTGCACAATGATGCATTTTGCTTGAAACTGTGTTTCTGGCTAAGTGTAGGGAATTTACCTGCTTCTCCATTTCCTGCAGATCAGCAATCCCACAGGTGATGTCTCCTGTTACTCCAGGTCAGAAGCGAGCAGGGAGCCACATTCCCACCAGCAACCAACCCAGTGATGGGCACTACTCAAACAGGCACTGTCCTGCTCTCCCCATGTCTAGGTCTCACTAGTCTCTAAAATAGTGGGGCACTGGATTAATTTCCCCCAAATTCTGTCAGAGGGAAAACAGGCAGAGAGGAAGGAAGGGGGAAAAAGCCAATGGGCAGAACCTGTTTTTACAGAAACATCCTCAAGGGTAAGATAATGCACATGGGCTTTCTGATCCCAGTCTGTGTGTCAAGCTGATGATGTCCCCATCAAAAAAGGAAAGGCTCCCTGACAGCTTTCTTTTGGCTACAGATCTCTCCCATGCATAAATTTGGGCTCTTTTATTTACAGCTGCTCCCTGCCCCTTCTACTTTTGTTTCTCCTTGTTTTTTGCTGCTGTCTTCCTTTCCAGTTCAGCCCTTCTCTGCCACGGTACTGGACCAACCAGCACTTTTAACTGCTGTGATCTGACCAGAAACCTTTTGGTGGGTTTTTCCCCTTGAAATTTCAGCTTCTGGAGTCATGCAATTCACGGGAGCATCTCAACCCATTCAAAAGAAATAGAAGATGTGACTTTCAGCTCTACTAGCTGCAGCAAAACACTTACTAAAAGGACCCCTAAAGGCTTGAACCGTAGGAAGGATTTCCACCCTGTCACCTTTTAATGGAAACGATCTTGGGATTTGGGACAAACCATCCTGAGCAGCTGGGAAAGGCAAATTCTGTGTTCCCCTGCTGTGCTGTCGTGGCTGTCCCTTGAAGCAGAAGGTGAGGGTGTCTTGGGTGGGATCCCAGGGTGTCCATGTGTCCGAGGGGCCAGTGTCCTTTGCCTCAGCTGCAAGTGCCCCTGAGAGTCTATTTGGGATTCGTGTATACACAGGAACGTGGCTCTCACCTCTTATCATAACAAATCGTTTTAGGAAACTGCTTCTCTGTGGGGAAAACTGCTCTCAGGGTCTGTTTAGAGCCTGTAAGTGCCTGGCTGTGTTTGAAGGACAGCTTCTCCTTTGCTGAGTTGCTTCGTTGGGTTGAGAAGACGCTTCTGCAGGGGGAAATGTTGATATTAAATATCCCTCCATCTGTAAACAAAACTCCAGTGCTATATTAATGGATGTCTCTTTCCATTCCTCTTCACCCAGAGGGGGTGAAGGCAGGAGAGGACTGGAGGGCAGAAGAAGGTAGACAACCTCGTTGTTGTTTCTCATGCAGCAACAACAGGGTCTGACCCAAACCAGTGGAGGGAGGGCTCTTTGTCCCCTTCTAGAGGCTGGTTTAGGAACAGAAACTTATAAACTGGTTGTTGGCTCTGAACTGAAGGATTCAAAATCTATCGGAGGTGCTTTACTATTCTTTTGGGCCTTGATCCATCAGGTTTACGTGTTCAAGATGACCTCTCCAACTTTAACAGATTTAGGGTTGCTAAAGAAAAGCCCAAATAAACCCAGAAGGTCTGAACCTAGGAATGGGCACGCTGTCAGGCTGGCAGAGTTGAAGTTTGCAGAGATAGGGGAGAGACCCAGAGAAGGCAGTTCAAGCCACTTTTCAGACTCAAGCCCTGGGCAGCCTCCCTCTGATCTCCAGCTGACTTGGTTGTGAGAGGCTATCTGATTCTCCTGGTTGGGAAGGCAAAAGTACTCAGACTTTGGGTGGGCCATGTCCTTGGTCAGAGATGCTGTCATGTCCTAGCCATGCTGGAAAAGGTGTGGGCTGGCTGGCGGTGCTCAGATCTGATTTCTTGTTGAGCCCTGCATTGTCCGTACCAGTTGATCTCTGTGGACCTGGCGGTCAGTGTGAAGGACCACTCCCAATGACTAAGAGCCACGAAGGGCCATATCCAAGACTGCTTTTTCCCTACCAGACCCCAGTGCCCTACTTAGGAGTTGCTCCTGGCTCCCTGGGGACTGAATGTCCCATTGTGGAAAGTATTTCTGACATTAGCATGCTCAAGGCCTCACCCAAGATTAGGAGACTGTTGTGCAACACACAAGTGACATTTCCTGCCCTGGGGACTTTGCAGTCCTCATAAACTATAGGTGCGAGGGGAAAAAGTTCTCCTTTTACACAGCAAGCCAATGACCAGGACAGGGACAAGACCCAGTCCATCCTCCACACCGGCTAGGTCATTCAGCAAGATTTCATGATCTACTTTCATGACTGATCCCAAGACTGATATTATCCAAGATAAGGGCTGGGCAAAGGCACTTGGAGGAGCTGTATGTTCAAAGAGGAAGATGAGGCTGTTCAGCACACATGAGGCCGCTCCAGCCATGGGCTGATGTCCTTCTCAGCCTAACCAAGCAAACGTTATCCTTTCCTCAACCCTGTCCCAGTGCGGCCGTACCTGGCTTTGGGAGAGGGAGTAAATCTTTCCAGCAGAAAGGCTATTACAGAGGTCACCGGATGGACCCATAAATCTCCATTATCAGACAGCGGCTCCTGTGCCACGAAACGGAAATTATTACCCTGAGTACGACTGGGGGAGCCTTTCCTTCCCCCCGCATTGTTTAGGGCCCACCGGGAGCCGCTCGGGCAATTTGCTGCCTGAATAAACGTTTCCTTTCCCGGCTGCTAAGTACAAGGAATAAGTGTCAAGGGATCTCATAATGCCAGGATTTAGAGCTCCAGCCCTGAGACGGAAGCCAAGAAAACACTTTGCTGCTTTTTCCCGGGGAGCCTCCTTAATCCTCAGTATTAATAACAATCGCAAATTAAACAATTAGTGTACTTGAAGCCCAGTGACCTCCATGCCCAACATAGCCCAGCCTGCCGGTGGATCGCGGTTCCTGTGGGCTCTGAGCCCTGGGAATGTTTGGGTTTCCCAGGTCTTGGACACCCACCCACATCAAACTGCATGGGCTGCATGTATATTCAGGTGATACTTTCTCATTATTTTGTAGACCCTCAGGCTTTCAAGAGCAGCTGGGATGTCTCAGCTGTGTGGCCAGAAGGTCAGCTCAGAAAGCTCCCCTCGGCAACTTCATCCCTGAGTTTAGTGATGCTGTGGAATTATAGCACCTCTTTTAGAAAGAAATCCAGTCCTTTGCCTTCTACTTCTTCATTGGGGCCCAAATGCCCTTCATTCACTAAAGGGCATGCCCTAAGCCTACATCATCTTCTCTGAGCCAGTATCAAGTAGTGTCCAAAACACATCCTTTGCCATCATCAAGCATACTTTGAAGCAGGAGAGGATGCTTCTCCTCCAGGTGAGATCTCTTGAGGTCAAGGAGCTCCCTCTGCTCTGACGGGGCTCCAGGAATGATTTTAACGAGGTTGCACTCTGCAGATGTTATCTGACTCAGCACTGGGTGGCGCACGCAAGGGACGCACCCATCCGATATCGCCCCATCAGGGCTGTGATTAGGGAGAGCCACCCATTGCGTGGAGCCTCAGTGTGCCCTGGGAACAAAGTCTGTTCCTTCCCCGTCTCAAGCACCAGTGATTCCTGTTTATTAATGTTCACAAGGATCACCTTTGTCTGCAGCTGAGAGGGAAAAATCACACAAATGCTCTTACTAGGGAAGCAGAAGAGGACTTTTGGAAACTTAAACCAGTGAAAGAGAGAAGCTCCAGTCCAAAACTCATGGAAAGTGAAAAAAAACAAACCAAAACCACCAAACAAGTAGTGAAGAATATAGCTCAAAAAAATACGGATGAAAAAGGAGAACAGGTCTCAAGACTGCTCTGTACTGGTGTTTTGGATGTCTGATTACAAACCAACAGTGAAAATAATGTGGATAGTGGAGCTGGGTGTTACACAAACTCTTAAGAAATACTCAATATTCAGTAGCAAATTTGATTATTGTCAGAAAATAAGACTTACGCTTTGCCTGGTTTCAACTCCACATCTTCTGTTTTTATCTAAAAAGAGAAGTATACCCATACTTGACATTTCTTCTTATCATACCCATTTTGAGGGACCTTCTTATTCAAGAGCTAGTCCAACTCTTAACATTTCTGAGGGACTGTTAGGAATTTTCTCCTTTTTCTTTGATGAAAAACTTTCAGATTTTGGTTTTCTGGTGGAAAGATCCCAGGAAAGATGATATTTTGTCATTAGTCACAGACACAACTCAAATCAGTCAAGAGTTTTAACTGTTACCTTTGGACTACCTCTGCTCTGCTAAATTCTTCCTGGATTATGTTAACAATTTTGTACTGAATTATCTTCAAAGAAGAAGGGATTTTCTCACAGGACAAAAATTACTGTGAAAATAATTTGGCTTTTTCTTTGGAAAATGATAATCAAGCACCTCAACAACTTCTAAGATGAAAAAAATAGTGAAATGCTTTCCTTCTTGGAGATTTTTCAAGGAAATTAGTTCTTTCCTGACCAGCTGTTCCAATCCCTTCTCTTTTCAAAGGAAGTTTATTTGATGTAGATTTTGGCTGCGACTCAATGGTGATTTTAAAGGGGAAAGGGAGGCATTATGCTTATAGTACCACTGAATCCACGTGTACAAAAATCACCTGGAGGGATTCCCATCTTTCGTAAACCACCAGAATTGCTCAAAGGTAATGAGATCTTCCTGAGCTGCTGAGAAGATACTGGATTTCTTCTTTTCTGGCTCCAGAGCCCCTTGGGTACACTTATTTACTGTTTTCTAGTATTTCCCCATGGCCACACGGTGTAATCTCTTGCCATGTTTAGCCTGGTTTTCTAGGGAGAATTAGGCTCACGTGAATCTTTTTCTCTGTGTCTCTGTTTACTGGCGCCACTTTAGTAATTTTTTAATCCTTTGTCTGTTTCACGGTTATGTAGTTTCCTACAGATTTTCCAAAAATAGTCTGGAGAAAAGAGAAAACAAGGCTGATGTTTGAACATAACCCGTATTAGACCTCAGAGAACCCACACGGGATTGAGACACAGATCGGCAAGAAGCCAAATTTTGTTGGTTTGCTGTTTGGGGAACTATTATCTTCCAGCAGAAAGCTGAGATACTCGTATAACAAGCAGGTGGACAGGCACAAAATATAGCAAGATGCACAATAACATTCTAAGAGTTAATGTTATGCTGGTCTGTAATGGCTGAAGGTCCTGATGCAAAGCTATCTTCCAAATGCCTCCTGTGCACTGTACTTCGTTGGGAATTTTTTCAGCAGCCTGGTTTATTCCCAGCCTACACTAAGTAACGGAGCCCTTTGCTGTCATTTGTAGTTTTCTTCTTCTCCCCAATTATTTTACCATCTAGCGTTCCCTTTCTGGTGGCCACAACAGAACGTGTCCATGTGCAGGAAGGAATGGTTTTGTAACAGAAGAAATACATCCCCAAGCTGAACTCAATAGTTGATACTCTCCAGGTGGGATCACCATCAGGAACGCACATTTTCAAGGGCCATGCCAGCTGGATGCAGATGTATTTACATCTCAGCAAGGCTTATAGCTGATGCTTGTATTTTATTAGGCGAAGTTCTTGGCTTCTCGAGGGCATGGTATCCAAGGGTGAGCTGACCCGTGTCTTTCCAAATGATGATGCAGTCGGGGTGCGTTGTGTTGACCTCTGCACTACATTCCAGATGATATGGACCTGCCATAGCCAGAGGGATTGGACTGGCCCAGCCCAGGGCAGTTGTCCTCACCCTCACATCACAGCTGCAGCCAGGCCCTGGTGGAAGGTGAACCAGGAACGTGGTGGCTGAATGCACCAAGCCCTGGAGAGTGACATCAAGCACAATGGAGATTTGCATCAAAAGCTGAGTCTCTGACACCTGTGAATGCCCAATGATGTCTGTTATCCGACATCAGCTTCGGCTGGGGTTGTACATGTGGATTCTTGCAGCTCAGGAGATGCTTCTCCTGCAGAGAATAGGGCGAAGGCACGTGAACGTCTCTCCCCCTTGGCACTCTGCAGCGATTCCTCTGCGGAGGGGCCGGGTGGGAGCTGGCATGGGCTGGGTGAGGAGCAGTCCTGCGGGGGAGCAGGGCGTACCGGCACGGCTTTCCCTGCCCACACTTGCTTGAGCCCCGTTGAGAGATGCCCGGGCAGCTCTCTGGTCTCTGGGCAGTTCTGCTTCGTGGGTCTGGGCTTGTGTTTGTCCGTGGTTGCAGGCAATTTGTCTTGATTGTAAACACGGCTGTTCGCCTGCCCCAATCTGTTTGCCCTGGCTATGTCCAATCTTGAAAATTGGATAACGTCAGAGCAGAAGGGAAGGTTTCTATTTCTGTCTCCTTGTATCTGTGTCCCAGCACATCCCTGCTGCCACAGAAGTCCTGCAGCCAACACTGTATGGCAGGCAAAGGGGTTCCTCTTCCCAATAATCCCAGGGGCTTCCTTGAGAAAGGAAGAGTTGTTTCTTGCACCCTATAAAATCAGAATGTTTGTGATTTCTTGAAATGTCACTTCTCAGCTCAAATACTGAGAATCAGACCGGAAATTAAATGTACAGCCACCTAATTAATCAAGTCTTTTCCATTGTCTCCCATCATGGCAGCAGAATTTTTTGATGATTATTCAGAGGGGCGAGAATGTGTCAACTGTGGAGCCATGTCCACCCCGCTCTGGAGGAGAGACGGCACGGGGCACTACCTCTGCAACGCCTGCGGGCTCTACCACAAGATGAATGGCATCAACCGGCCTTTGTTCAAACCTCAGAGGAGGCTGGTAAGTCAAGATCACATAACGCATGTGGGGCAAGGTTGTGTGTGAGGATGAGGCAAAAAGACCTCGGCTGGGTGGAGATGCCAGGGGTGTTTCAAGTCCTCGGGTCCCCATCTGCCCAACCTAGGTGGTTTTGGTCCAAATTTCCAAAATAAGCCAGATTGTCTCGTGCTTGGTACACTCCAAGACCTTGTACTGTCCAGACCAGTTCTGCAGACACCCAGGCCAGGCGGTAGAAGGGGCTGTAGAACACAGGGGCAGTACCATGGTGTCGGTTTAGCAAAAGCCAATCTTTGCTTTAGTATCCCTGTAGGCATATTAGGATGAATGGAAACCATTTCCAGCTCCACCACACCAGCAGTCCATCTTCTCTTACCCTCAGGGTCCTTATTCGCTTCATGGCGACTGGCCACCTTTTCTGGATACCATGATCCCGGCTCCGTTGGGTGACTTGTGGGGCAGGTCAGGGCATCCCAAAGCCTGTGGGGTCAGGATGGGGTATGGGAACCTGGGGGATGGGAACATCTCAGTGTTGATAATCTACCTGTCCCTGCCTGTTTTGGTGAGGGGTTTTGGGAAGGTCTCTGTAGTCTGGGCCCCAGGACACGAGGCCATCGTGATCCCAGGCAGCAAAGAGCCAGCAAGCCATCCCTGAGGGCCATCTTTTCCCCACTCCTTGTCTTCCATGAGGCTCCATCCCCAACCTGCCCTGCCCTTTGCATTGCCTAGACCTGTCTGTGCTCAAACCCAGACGTCCCCTGCAAGTGTCAAAAATGACACTGGCAGCTTGAGCGCTGCTATCAGCCACAGCCACCCAGCGCCCTCTTGTGAAAACCCCTTCTTAGACATTGCACTGACTGAGCCAGGCTGTTTCTGTACCCTGGCACCCAGGCCCTTGCCCTGTTTCATTTACTGGTTATCCGTGAGCACATCTGTGTAGTCAGGAATGGCCCGTTGGGTACCAGGCTTGGTCCTTTGGAGCAAGCAACAATGCACAGCCTTGGGGTAAGGCTTGGAAAACCCCATGAGAAATATAAATGCATGATCTGTGCAGATCTGTGCATGCGTTCCTGCCACTTGGCTGGGCAGATGGCAATCTGGAAATCTTACAAAAATGGCCGAATTCCTGCTTTTTCTTCTGGAAGAGAATTTCCATGAAGAAAAGGAGGATATGTCTAGGGATGCAACGTAGGGGTGTGGTTAAAGTAATGACAATTGGTCTACCTGAATAAATATATTCAGTATAAGTGATTGGGTTTAATCTGTCACTGTGTAACCCCTTTTTTCGGAGACTGCGATATGACAGAGAGCCCTGAAAGGGAATATCTTTGCCTTTGCTGCAAGCTCTCTTTTAAGCTCTCTGTCCACTTACAAAGGCCGATGATTGAAGCTAATGCATGTTGAGGTTACAACTAAAGCAGTGTTTGGTTTCTCTGCACCAAAGGGGTTTCCAGCTTTCAAAGTCTTAAGAAGTACTTGAATTTCACTTTTTATTGTCCTGCTGCTGTAGATTTAAAACTGATCCTGTTTTATAATAAGGGAGAAGACACAGAGAGAAAGCTGTGGCAAAGATCACAGAGGAAATCCCTGGTAGCTGCCAGGTCCTCATCTCCCAGGCTTTCACCCCATTACACAGCTGCCAGCTCTGCTGTTTGGGTCTGCAGAGCTGGGTAGATGTCCAAGACCACCAGATTTCCTCCCTATAGGCTCCTCATCAGGCACAGCGAGAACAGGCATCTTCACACAGCTCTAGCACTTCTGTTCAGTCCCCAGTTTATCAAAGAGGGAATTTGACCCCAGCCCGTCCTGACTTTATCCTCAGCCTCTTCCGACCTGAGCTTTGAAGGATGCTGGGAAGAGTCAGGCAGGTGTGGAGGATGTGGCTTTTTCTTCCCCCACCTCCCACTCTGCTTCCAAGCTCAAAACTGGTATTTTATATGGTTTCAAGCCCATTGTCTTCATCCTGTGGCCTTTTGAGCCTGGCTAAACCACTTGACCCAGAAAGGGAACTTCAAAAGGCCTGTTCCCTGTACTGCTTCATTAGTGTGGTTTCCTATTAATTATCCCTCTTTATCTTTAGGAAGACGATGCTGCTGGAAGCACTCTTTTTCTTATCTCCCCCTCAAGCCTCACGAGCAACATCACGCAAAGCCAGCAAGGAGTATGTAACATTCATGGCATTGATAATGTCTTCTTGGGATATGCCATGATGCTTGGAAGGTGAAGGGCTTGGGAGCATGAAAGGGCAGGACGGTCTGAGATCCAGACACCTTAATGTAGGTGTGTGCACATGTAGCGGGTCTCTAAGCTGCTACTAGACCTACTGGAGATCTGGGGCTCTGTTCAGGTGATGTCTCTGGCACCATCTGAGATGCCCCAGGACAGCTGAGATGTCTGCACAGTGCTGGCAGGCAGGAGACAGTGGAAAGGCAGTGGAGCAGAGCTGAAAGGCAAGAGGGGAAGAAAAAGGCAACTGTGTATTGCAGCAAGGTGAGAAGAGAAAAAGGCAGAGAAGTAAGAGTGGCAAGAGGAGAGGAAAACCTGAGGCGCGCTGGAGCGAACTCGTTGGGATCTGAGATGCTGCCGGTGGCAGCAGTGGAGGGCTGATGTGTTTTCTTCCTCTGCATTTTCTCGCAGTCGGCTTCTCGCCGCGTCGGCCTCTCTTGTGCCAACTGCCACACAACGACAACCACGCTCTGGCGCAGAAATGCCGAGGGAGAGCCCGTCTGTAACGCCTGCGGACTCTACATGAAGCTCCATGGGGTAACACCGTCGTTGATCTTTACTCTTTATGGGGAGGGTATCGATAGCACCAAGCTGGGGATTGGGCTCGTTGCACAACTCGGTGCTCTCCTGGAGCTGTTTTTCCTGCTGCCCCTCTGGGCTTTGGTCCCTCTCAACATTACATCATGTTTATACTGGCAAGGGATGATGCATGCAGGGCATTTCTCACATACTAATTAGCTACCCTGTGCATCCAAGTCTTAAAACCCAATAAAACTAGGCCCAGATTCTTCCCACCTAAATTCAGGCACTTTAGTGAAAAATCTGAGTCAGAAGCACAAAGACACCCACACGGGGTGTCAGATCCTAGCTAGGACTTGGTTGTAGACTTGACATGGGAGTGATCGATGACTTTTCTTGCACGGGTGTCCAGATAGTCATGTATACATATCATGTCTGATATATCTAGAAGAGTCCCGTTGGAGTCTAAGGCATAGCAGGACTTCAAGATGCAAATCTCCAGTCCTTTTCCCACCAGTCAGTGGCAACAGGGCCATCCCCCATGGCAGAGACAGAGGCCTTCAACACCCTGGCGATTGCTTAGTAGCAAACCCCCGTTCTCCTTCTCATTGCTACTCCTACAGGTTTTTTTATACATATCCATGCTCTCAAGGATTTCCAGTGCTTCAGAGCGGATGGAAGAGCATTCATGAGAGACAGGTCAAAGCTGGAAGACAAGGTGGATGAGGGGAAGCCTTACCTAACCCAACAAATTATTCTAGAAATTCCAGCGTGTTTCTGACCATGAGGGTGACTATCTCAGTGGGATCAGTTCCTAAGGGAGGTCTCCCCACACAGGCTTGGTCCCTAGCCAGAAAGACGTTTTCTGCTCTGAGTTAAACAGGAAAATAAATCAGATGAGCTGCTGTTCCCTTCTGGCCTTGAAACACTCTATACCTATGGTGTGGAAACCCTATCTATTCCCATTTGGATGCACATCTTGTAGCTTTGACATATCTCTTCACACAGCAGTGCTGACCAGTGAATTTGGGCTCCATCTTGTTGTTGCTTTCAATTGAATCAGCTGTTTTTCATGGAGCCTACAAGGTAGAGCTGGAATCACGTTCTCCTAGATGACATACAGGACATACATGGACATACAGAAACCAATGTGCTTTTATATTTGGGTCTGTAGGTTCCAAGGCCTTTAGCAATGAGAAAAGAGGGCATTCAGACGAGGAAGCGCAAGCCAAAGAACCTTAACAAAACAAAGACGCCAGCAGGTAAGTGTTGAATGAGGGAGTTTGTTGTACGTGTATATGTGTGTGCACTTGTGTTTCTGACCATCATGGCCTGTGAGTCAGACACCCAACCACAAAATGGGGCTGATTCTTCAAAAACGGGGGATGTCTGAAAGCCCTTCCGACCACTTTTTTTTTTATTTTTGCCTATACTAGCTTTGTGTGGGTGGGTACAGCTCTGTACTGAAAGGTCTTTGGGAAGAGCCTGGTTTACTGTCTTCCTTCTCACAGGTCCGTCCAGCAGCGAGAGTCTTACTCCAACCACCAGCTCCACCAGCAGCAGCAGCAGTGCCACGACCACTGAGGAAATGCGCCCCATAAAAACAGAACCTGGGCTCTCATCTCATTATGGGCACCCCAGCCCAATTTCTCAGGTACAGAGGCGAGATGCTGGCAGTGGGACAAAGATGGGAACTAGGATGGTAGACATGGTGAGAAGAACATCCTCAAAACCTCTGTGGAACATCCTCGAAACCTCTTTTCAACCCAGGGGTCTAGGAGTTCACTGTAAGAGATCTATCCTCCAGGATGGGGCAAAACCCCACATTCTTGTCACCATATCTACAGCTTTTTAATGATGTGTGGCAGTTCCGAATGGACAACAAGAAGTAGCAGCTTTGTTGAAAACATGAAATTCCTTCTAGCTGGGCAGCTATGTAGGTCTCATAGCAAGAAAATGCCCGTTACCATTGTATGATTTGATTTGATTTGTCCTGAGCAAGGAAAAACTTGGCCATATTACCCTGCTTTCTCTGCACTGGTTGGCTGCGTGTTGAGTGATATGAGAAATGCAGTGTGAGGAGAATAAACTCACACAGCCCAAATCTAACCGAGTCGAGTCCCTGCAAAGGTAAAGCAAGCCAGCACGATAACAGAGAGCTGCAGGGTAAATGGTGTGCTCTTTACCATATCCACCACTAGATGTCTTGGGACCAGCACTGCATCCACACAAGGTGCATATCCTGCTGAGCAACACCCGGATCTGGAAGCTGATCTGTGCGAATGTCTGCAGGTTTAATAACTGTGCCTTGGTTAAGGATCCTCATAGCACGGCACGATTAAGACGCAGAGGTATATGACAGTTGCTCTCCTTTTATGTTCATATAGCGAACTCCAAGGTCTAAACAAAATGATCCCTGGAGAAAAAAAACATGTGGTTGAGCGTTGCGCTGGACTGATCCTGCACCTGCAGCACTTTGCAGCACTGTTATGTGCCCTGCAATCTACAGGAGGCTATTTGTAAGCTAGGAGAGCCCAAGGCCGATGAAATCTCAAGCCTTGGGAGGTAAAATGATCTTTTCTGACATTTAGAAGAGAACAAGATGCCCTGTATGCAGTAATAGGAAAGAACAGGGTCTGGAACAAGAAGGAAAGAGCCTGTCCAAAGTATCATGCATAAGCTGCAATCTGCAGCTCTACAGCAAACCCGCAGAGATGTTATTACAATATGAGTCCCATAAAAGGACTCATAGGGTTCTCTATGGTTTGAAGCTTTGTTCACAGGATTTTCCTTTTTCCATAGGCATTCTCAGTCTCTGCCATGTCTGGACATGGATCATCTATTCACCCTGCGATTTCAGCTCTGAAGCTTTCCCCACAGGCTTACCAGTCAGCTATCAGCCAGTCTCCACAAACCAGCTCCAAACAGGACTCCTGGAATAGCCTGGTGTTAGCTGAAAACCACGGGGACATCATAACTGCATAACCTGGTCTTCCACCCATGGACTTCAGGCTAATCTGCTTGAGAGATGAAGAAGATGCCATGTAATCATCAAGTCAATGTTGTTTCCCACCTCCCCTGCTCTCCTGCCTTCTATCCCCTTGTGAGATGTCCAGCAAAGAGGTAAAGAGGACTTATATGAGGTGTAGGAGAGCTCTTATGAAACAAACAGAGAAGACTCAAATCTCAAAGTAACTAATGGATGTGAAGCCTTTTTTCCCACTTTAAATGAGCCTCTCTATTTGATTGTCACCACCTTCTATGAAATAGCCAGAAAACAAAGATGGACACAGTTCTTGAGTTTTGTTTATTTAAAAACATCTGGCATTTAAGACTCAGACGATGGTGGAACAGAGACACTTTTTTTCTTCTGTCACTATCCGTTCTTTTCCTGACCAGAAGAAAATGCCATCTTCTTCTCATTACCCAAATTCAGTGATCTTCCACCAAATGCAGCCAGTTCCAGAACACTTTGTTCAACAGGCTTCACTAGACATGCTGTGGTGGCTTTAGTGAATTTGATATGATCTAGGGCAGAGAAAAAAAGAGACCCTCCCCCACACACATCCTCAGCTCACACATCTAGAGCTTTGTCTTCATTTTCCTAAATGGTCTGAAAACCTAATGAATGTCCATATTTAATAGTAACTCCTTTCCTATTTATCATTACAAAATCATGGGACTGTCTTTCCAAAACGTTGTTGGCTGAGCCTGGAGAAGGTCTGTCCAAAGTCAAAGGGGGATTTTGGAAGGAGGAACCTTCTGAATCAGGTAGAGGAGACCCACGTTGGTCATCAAATCCTGGAGGAAATTGCTGGGCTCTTCCCTTATGGATAGCTACAAGCCAGGCTTAGAGATTATTCAAGAGCACAGCAAGTGAAAGATGCTCTTCTAATGCTTTTGAGACAGTTAATTTAATTATTTTGCATACTTTTATGTTGGTTTAGATGTCATCGATGAAATCTGATTGTCATTTATTTTCGGCTGTACTGTGAGTGCCCACTGTCCTGCTAACAGCTGGCTCATAACCATTTCACACATCTAACCCTTTAGGATTTCACTTTTTGCAACAAGCAAAGGCTTCACCCTCTAATGGAGGTAGGCAGGGGCTGTTGTCTTTACCAAGCATGTGCATAGACTTGCTTGTCTGCAAGAGAAGCATAACTCCATTCATGCAAGAGTATTAAACAAGACTCGCGTTTTTTCTTGCCCATAAGGCTCTCAGCAATCAGGGAATCCTAGCAAAAGGAGTTGGAAGAGATGCTGAGAGCTCACTGACTCATTACCTTTTCCCAAAGGGATCAATTCTACCTAACCTTGCCCTGACTGCTCCTCCTCTAGCATGTGCTTAACAAACTTCACCATCGCAGATGCCACAGCTCCCCTGTGCAGTCTGAATGCTTCACCAGACGCTTGCCATGCCGTTTGCATCAACATTTCTGAGGAGGGACAGCTTTGCCTGTCCAGGCAGAGAATTTCTGGGAGACCTCATCCTACAAGATTCTCCGCTCTTGTTTCTCTCCACTCCCAAACTCTGTTACTCTTCTTGCCTTCCCAGCTCCTCTCTTTCCTCCCTGCATTCACAACTCGAGTACAGAACTACCGAGTGAAAATCTAGAAGAGGGATTGTGCATCCCTCCCAAATGTGCTATCCTCTGTCTCCCACTGTTTAACATTCCTACAAAGAGTGTTTCCACCCAAACACCAAGATATATGGCTTGGTGAAGAAGAAAGGCACATACATGTTTGAAGCAGAAGAATGGCATTGTATTGTCTTTGTTTGAAGTCACCATTTTCCTCCTGATGGTAGAAAAGCTTCTTTAAGGAGAAGGATTCAGCTGGACTGGTTGTGATGAAGACTGGGACTGAAGTCACGGTAGAGACCTGGACCCTTCCACATTCTCTGTGCTCTGCATTACTCAGATTTGCAGGGTTTTGGAGCGGTGACAGAGCCTCTGCACTCCACAGAGAAAAACACCATGGCAGTGATGCCATGGGAATGGCTGGATGGTGTTTGCACCAGAGTTTCCACTTTGTCTTGCTGAGCTAATGCAGAGTCTAGCCTCATTAGTGCTAATTACAGACAAGAAAAAGACATTCATGAAACATGAATAAAAATAAATGAAATTCTGTGATTCTGCTCAGGCCTGGTAGACTGCAGAGAAGAGGCCAGAAATAGCACCTAAAAATATGAATTTGGGGTGAAAACATAAAGGCGTTTCTCCCCAGGCATGCAGGTCTTTAGCCAGCCTCCTCCTTGAACTATATTCCTTTGTAAATGGCAGTTGAGCTCTCTTGGGATCTGGCTGTGAATTCCTGACCGTAACAGAGAAGCATGCACCACAAAGATGCCACTTGGCTCATGCACACATTTGAGATACTTAGAACCACCCTGGACAACCTGAGAGGGAGGGGAGCAGGTGGCCTCCTGGAGAGGAGCTAAAGTCCAGACCAACCATGCGCCCCATTTCTCTTTCCATACGGATGCTCCCAGAGGCTCTGTCTACCTTGCCTTATTACTGCGCTCCTCCTACTGCCCTCAAAGCTAAACTCCCCAGCTGAATTTTTCTCCTGCCCTTAAAACACACTCTGAGATGCCATGAAGGAGTCTGCTTGCAATGCATGAGGGGAAAACCCCTGCAGGACATAAGCCTGCCTTATGCTCCCTCAGGTTATCTAAATGACCATGGTAGAGATCTGTTAACTGGTTCTCAGCCTTCCTCAAAGCCTTAAAAATAATTCTTGAAACACAGTGAGGAGCCTTTACAAGGACCCTGACAACAGAACAAGATGTCTGCTTTCAAAAGGTGGGGCTCTGGGGCCTGTGAGGACAACTTGGCTCTCTTCAGTGGTAGAAATTAGATCTTTTGTCCCCTCTTTTGCACCACAAACAGTAGAAGTCCAGATACGCCTGGTTCTGTTGTTCTTTTCAATCACCCAAAACTGCTGTAGAGCTATTGTTGGTCCAGGAGCATTTGCCATATTCTGGCCAACGCTGATATCAAGATGGTGAGAGGCTGATCTCAGATGGAGCACCATCATGCTAGGTGCTGTACAAACACACCATAATAGATGGGTCCTGTCCTAGGGAGCTTGTAACAACAGAATTACAGAGTAATTTAAATCAGAAGGGACTCGATCAGGTTTCTCAGGGCCCTGTTCAGTCAAGTGTTGAATATCCCCAAGGATGGAAACCCTACAACCTCTCTGGGTTCCTGTTCCAGTGTTTGACCACCCTCATGGTGAAAATGTTTTTCCAAATTAATGTTAGATTCTCATGAGACGCAAAATCATTGGTAAATTAATTGCTCAGACTTCAGGATTCCCAAAAAATGAGTCATTGCAGGAGACTGGACATTGTCTCCAAGCCCAGGAGTCACACAGAGCCCCTTCTCGTAGGTAGGAGCTGCATTGGTCAACGCAGGATGACAAACACCAGAAGTGGCAGATGAATGGATACTCACAGGACGAGAGGATAAAAGTGCTACCAGTTTCAGGAGACTCAGCTCATTCTAACAAGAGGGGCAACTTACTTACAAAATTCAGGGTTCCATCTGAGCTCTGCTTTCCTTCCCATGGCACTTAGAGCCTGCTTTGCTAATGAAATTAGACACAATTATTAGAGACTCGTTAAGGCAAGATAATTATTGCTATTATTGCAATAATTTATTTCATTGCAGCATGGCTGGAGAACCTAGTGAGGACCATACCAGGCCAGGTCCTACACAAATGCAGGACCGAGAACTATCCCTGTCCTGAGGAGTGAAAGGGAAGGGCCCAGTGCAAAACACTTAAGTACGTATATAAATGCGTTTGCGGGACTTGTTCCCTTAGAGGTCATCATTAATCACACGTGCAAATTTTGATGTCGAAGGGTTTGCAGCACAAGATCTGATTGTGCCAAACCAGACCTTTGCAATGGCTCAGTGGTCACCAGAGTGAGATGGGCAGTTGAGAACCAGGACGGGGAGCCGGAGGGGTAGAAAGGTCATTTAACCATTTCTATATGTCTTTCCTCTTTGTGGAAGTGCAATATCTTGAATCACTTCAGTTATCCTTTTGTAAATTGATCATAAGAGATCCATATTTCACTTGCAATCTTACGGGCTGGCTGGAGAGGGTGCAATCAGGAGGAGCTCAGGAATATTGTAAGGGAGCTTTAAAACCAATCAACAACTCTTAATATAACATTGAAGCTGTGACTATGTCAGGGGTGGTGTTTTGTTTTGCTTTTTTTCTCCCCGTGTATAAAGTTTGAAGCTTCCCAGGTCAGCTGGGAAGGTCCCATGGAAACAGACACTTACTTGTAAGGGGGAGAGGGAAACCAACCAACTGAACAAGCTGTAATTATTTAAAGATGTAAAAAAATATATATTATGATGTAGTATTGCTACCAATCCACGTAACTTCTACACCTTTAGAACTAATGGAAATAAAACAATGATAATAAAACCAGAAGGCTGCTCCTTGACTCTGACGACCCTCGTGGGCTTCTTGGAGAGGGTGGGGGTAAATGATCACATACGAAGTGCACCTGGAGAAGCAATGGTGCAATGGGTCCTGACCTACAGAGCTCATAATGACAGAATTACAGAGTAATTTAAATCAGAAGGGACTAGATCAGGTTTCTCAGGGCCCTCTTCAGTCACATGTTGAATATCCCCAAGGATGGAAACCCTACAACCTCTCTGGGTTCCTGTTCCAGTGTTTGACCACCCTCATGGTGGAAGTGTTTTTCCAAATTAACGTTAGATTCTAATAAGAGGCAAAATCATTGGTAAATTAGTTGCTCAGACTTGGGAACTCCCAAGCAATGAGTCATTGCAGGAGACTGGACATTGTCTCCAAGCCCTGGAGTCACACAGAGCCCCTTCTTGCAGGTAGGAGCTGGGATGGCCAACGCAGGATGACAAACACCAGAAGCGACAGACCCAGCAATGGAGCAATTCAAGGCCAGGCGGGATGAGGCTTTGAGCAACCTGATCTAATGGAAGGCATCACTGCCCCTGGCGGGGGGGGTGGGATTAAGTGAGGC
>NW_009217796.1:30880-39175 GCF_000690835.1 Fulmarus glacialis
TAGCACAGTGGAGAGGGGAAAAGCTCCTCAGGGCACTTTAATACCATTGTGACTTATCTTTTTGGTCTGCTCACTAACGGGGTTTTGCATAATAGGGTGTTGTTCAGCCTAATAGCTTCCAGCTGAACTTGAAGACACCACCCTTAAGCCAAAATGACGTTTCCAGCAAGGGCTGTGCTTCTGCAGAGGGCAGCGGTGGCTGAGCACAGCCCCCCTACAAGCACCCAACCTTCCTCCTGGGGTGTCCAGCTTCCTTCCCAGTCCAACCAGTCCCTGGACACCAGTGCAACTGGGGAGGGGGTGAGTGTGGCCAGCACTTGAAACTCCACCCATTCCTCTCACACCAACCAGTCGGGGATCTCCCCTGCTCTTTGGGGGTGGAGGGTCCTCCTCCTCTATAAAAGTGGGTGGGTGGAAGGGTTTTGGGTGCAGGTGATATTGAGGGTGGGTAGGTTGGGTAGGGAGAGGGTAGAGCTGCTGTGGGAGGTGGCTGGGGGTGTTGGAAGGGGGATGGGGGCAGAGGAAGGGTTCTGGAGCATGGAGGAGCAGAAGGGAGGCAATGAAGTAGGGGAGAAAGGCTGTGTGGTTTGCTCACAGATGCCTGCACAGGCTAAGCCTGGGAAGGGCAGTGGCTTGAGGGCTGGATGCAAGGACGTGGGGCTCAAGGGGTGCGTGCTATGGGTGCCCACTTTGGGGCTCTGTACAGCGCATGTGAAGGTGTTGAGTGATTCTTCCTTCCCCAGTGCTCTGGTGCGGGCAGACTGCCTCCACTGCCCTGGGGAGATGGGGTGAGGGGGAGAACTTGGGGCTCAGTTGTTTTGGAGAGCTGCAAATTGATGTTTGGATGAGTTTGAGAAGATGGTGAGCTCTGTGCTCCCTTAATTGCATGTGGAGGGTCAGGGCTGTCCCTGCAGGAGCCTTGTGCAGGGGTGTGAAGCCACGGTGGGGCTTCCTCCACAATGGGGTGTGGGGCTCCAATCCGTGGGCACAGGTGAGCTGGTAGTGTGGGTGTGCAGGTAAAGCTGGGTTGAGGTGGATGAACCTGGCAGCCTTGTCCTTGTTATGTCCTGGTGTGGGTCCTTGGCTTCTATCTGAGCACAAGGACTGGAAATGAGCCCATACCTGGGGAGGATTTCTCCTGGAGGCCTGGCTCCCTGCCCCAGACCCGTAGTGGTACCAGCTCATGTAGCTTGCTGGGACAGCTCTGGGGTGCAGTGGTCACGCTCTTGAGGAGATGGGTGTCATGCCTGCAGAGGGCTGGGGCTTATTATCCTCCTCTTCCTTCTTGGAGGGGGGAGCATTTTGGAAGAGGCTGAAGTAGGTTTGGAGTGAAAAGTTGAAGTAGGGAGGTCCATGGAGAGGAGAAGGAAACCAGAGACAGCAGATGCTGGTTCTTCTGATGCCCTGGGGGAAAGGGCAGGCTCTCCTCTTGAAGAGGAGCATTACTCTGCTGTCCAGAGTGGCTACAGCTGGGGGAGTGCATGCATTAAAACCTTACAAAGTGCTCAGCACTTGTAGTCTCTCACAATGAGCCAGTTGTGAACTGAATCAGCAGCAATCAGAGCTGTGCAGCTCTGCAGATGATGAGCTTCCTTGGGTTCTGAGCTTTGGGCTGTGTGAGCTGTCCTGGGGCTCATTCTGTGCTGCCTGACATAAAGCCGGTGCCTAGGTAGTCAGGAGGAAGACCCAAAGGGCCTGGGGCATGGGCATACCCCTTGGATGACCTGTGTCCAGTGGCCAAACGCTGCTCCCAGAGATCCAGATTGCTGCTGGTGCCTTTGGCAGCAGGAGTGTCTCTTTAGCTGACTCTAGCTAGCCTGCAACTGGCTTTTGACTAAAGTCTGAACAGAATATGCGGCTTTTTTGGGTGAAACTGGAGTAGGCCTGTGAATAATTATCCCATGCCTTAGGAGACACAGGAATAAAGCTCAGCTTGCTCCTGTTGAGGGTATGTCCATGCCTTCCTGCTGTTCACAGCCCCGTGGGTGCGGCTGCTGGCTTAAATGCCTATTCTAGGCTAAAAAGCTTCAGTGGACAAGTTCTGTGGCAGGGGGTGGGTTGGAGGGCTGGGGCAGGAGCATGTGGCACTGAAGGCTTTGGTTTCAGTCACTCTGAGCTGATGCAAGTGTGGGCCGCTGTATCTGCGCTAGCCCAGACAGCAGAGAAGCTGAGATGCCAGCATGAGGTGGGAATGTCTTTTCTGGTGGGGGACCATGCACAAGACTGCTGTTGATTTTCACATCAAGCTACCTCAGAGCTGTGCCGAGTAGGTCAGAGCCTTGTACCGAGTGCTGTGGAGTTTGAAGCTGAGCCTCTGGTCAGTGCTGGTCTTTGGGATTAGTCTGCAGAGGGGATTGGCACCGTGGGATGAAAGCCAAACCATGCTTTCTATGTCCTGAAGCCTGCTTTCTTGTACACCCAGTCCTGGCAGAAGTCCTCAGAAGAACTGCAAGTGACATGTGGCTGCGATATCATGCCAGAAATAACCCCTTATGTACTGGTGTGACTTCCTGGAGGGAGCTACAGGATGCTGTAGGATGGAGCTGCTTCATCTCCCCCTCATCCAGAGTCTTCTGATCCCAGATGCTGCTAGTAGAGTGTATGAATGCTCCCTAACTGGCCCCGTGCCGTTAGTCAGTGGGGCAAGCAGCTGGTAAAGTAAGGGGAGGGGATGAGCTAACTCCAGTGCTGATCAGGGAGCAGTGCTTGTCTTGGTGGCTGTATCGGAAACAGGATGGCTCACTGTGGCCTGTGCTGGTTCTGGTTCGTTAATATCTACGTAAGGTTGCGTTCCTCCTTTGTACTGGGACATCAAGGCTGTGATTGAGGGAATGGTTGGAGTTTGGTAAGCTCTTGTTCCTGGTGAGGAGAGGGATGCTAAACAGTCTAATTTAAGGTTCTCTGTGGATAGCCTGAAGCAAGAAGGGACTTCTGGAGATTCCCAGGCCAAATTCCTTCTTGTGGGGTGAAAACTACCATTAAAGCAGGTTGCTAAGGGCCTTATTTGATTGAATTATGGATATCCCCAAGGGTGGAAATTCCCCCACCTCCCTGGGCCTGAAAGGAACCTGTTTCTCTCCATGGACTTTGCCACAGGGACTTGAGGAGGAAAATGGGGGTGAGGAGATTGTGGTGAGCTCAGCCTCTGACTGGTTTTGTGTATTTCTGAGCTGCAACTTTCCTTCAAGTCTAGGGCACCAAGTGTGAGAAGGACCTGCTATTCTCTCAACAGCTGCTGGAGATGCCGGAGGGCCCATCGGTGAGGAAATTCCAGCTGCTGACCTCCCCTTTTGTGGGACAAGTGGTGGCCAAGGTGGGGGGAAGCAGCCGGAAGATCAATGTGAATGACCTGAATGCCCTGAGGCTCCAGGACTCCCAGGTGAGCTGTACTAAAGATGAACTTATTGGTCCATGACAAGTCAGATGCAGGACAATGGTGGTTTGCCTCAGGGTCACAGAAGGTGCATAACCTGAGAACGACACCAAGCTTGTGTTTGAGGAAGACCATTGGCTTTGTTTATAGCCACAAAACAGGTGCATGTGGCCAAAGAGATGTGAATGCCCATTTTGGATTACTGCTCTGTGTTGCAAAGTTTGGGGTCAAGGTTACTGTGAGGAGAGGCTGCTGTAGTGATGTGGCTAGACACGGAGATGCCCAGAACTATTTGCAGTTTTGGTCAGTCATGCTAATGCACTGGTTCTGTGCCTCTCAAGGGATGAGGAGTTGGTATTGGTGTGGGTTGTCTGTAGAAGACGAGAGTTGATTTCTTCAGTATGTGGATGTCGGAAGCAGCAGCCTTGTTTCCCTCAGCTGTGAACTTGCACAGTTGCTTCCCTTATACCAGAGGGTAGGGTTTCACCTGGCTAGGTTGAAATGTCTATGCTGTGCGCACTTGTGAGATAGTCACAGTGGGTCAGTTCTGCTGGGAGTTTCACTTGCCTGACCTTCAGATGATGATTTGGACTTGACTGACCAAATGCTAGTGCAGCCTCACCTCTGATTACATGATAGACTCAGCTGGGCACAAAGATGTGAGCTGCTCAGCAGTCATTTGTGGCTAGCCTGTGGCTTCAGAGCCACCCTTGAGTTAGGTCACCCTAGCATGAGACACTTGAGGCCAGCACAAAGTGGGGAGGTGAATGAGAAGCAGTGATGACAGACTTTGAAACCCTGAGTGTCTGTCCTGGAATGTCTCTTTGGCCTGACAGGAGCCTCTGGGAGGGCTTCACACTGGAGTGGCATCTGAACACCATGTGCTTCATGTAGACAAGGAAGGGATGCTGAGAGGATGATTGCAGCTCTGATGGGAATGGCTCAGATGCTAATGAATCCTGTGTTCAGGGTGGGGTGATGAGCCTTCTATCTAAACAAGGTTGTAGAAAATAGTCACTTGTATGGAAACAGCCAGAGGTTTTGTGGATCCTCAGTACATCCCAGCTTTTTTCTCAGGTTCATGGGAAGAACTTGTACCTAGCATTTGTAGCAGCTGAAGGTCCCTTAGGACCAACTGCAGAAGAGACAGTGCTGCAAAGAGAGGCTGCTAGTGGGGCAAGTTCTCCTGCCCAGGGAGGGCAAGAACAGGTTCGTGCTCCACAGACACATCCCCAGGAGGAGGAGCTGCAGGAATTTCCGCACTCAAGATCTGAACCTCCAGATGCAGCAGAGGGTCCGGAAAACTGGCTGCACTTCCACTTCGGCTTGTTTGGCAGCGTTCGGGCAAATGAGTTCTCAAGAGCAAACAAAGCCAATAAAAGGGGGGACTGGAAAGACCCTATACCCAGGTATTTGGTGGAGTCCTTGCAAAATGCTTTCTCCCCGCCTCTCATTCTGGAGAGGCACTCTTCTGTCTCAAACTAAATTTGTGTGGGAATGCTCTTAGACTTGTTTTTTTTCTCTGCTAATTCTTAAGATAAGTAGGCATGAGGGATGGCATGAGTGGGTGTGGGGTGTGTTCAACCAGGGAATCCACAGTAGACTGTCATCTGGGTATTCCTATGTTGAGGTCTCCCAAAAGTATCAGTTGGTCATGGTTTTCCTTGGACATACCTTATCTTAGTACTGCATGTTCTTCTACCCTTCATAAGAAATTGGGTTTTCTGCCCTTTGTTGCCGCCTTCCTCCTCCCAGCCACATCCTCTCTAATGCTTTCCTTTTTCTGCTGTCTCTGTGTGTTTTATCTTCTTTGTTTTAAGTGATCAGAGAACTAAGTGATTGCACTTGTGGGATGCACGTTGCCTGCCAGCCTGGGGATCATAGCACCAGCTCAGTTAAAATTTTTATTCAAAGAAAGAACTATTAGGATGCCAGACTGAATCATGCCCTGAAAATGCCAGTTTCTCCCAATTGCATGTTTAAAAAAAGCCTTGGATAAATAGCACACATCTAGGGCAGCTGGAATCACTGGTTGGAGTGATGCTGTTAAAGGCAGCCGTGCATTGAAAACACAGGCGTCCTAAGTTCCACTGGAAGGGTACTGAACAAGGAAGGGATAAATACTGGAAGTTAGTGTGGACTCTGCTCTTGCGAGCTGTTTAACCTGAGTGGCTAATAATGTACAACGAGAGTTCCTGGCACCTGTGTATGTGGTGTATTTGTTAGGGAGGCACTCCCCGCTCCCCCATCCTGCAATCTTTTGAAGGATTGCTTTATTTCTACACCAATAATTTCAAACATAGTCAGTTTTGTGTGCTACTTTGGGCATCAGTTTCCCTGACTATGGACCCTACTGCTGGAGCCCTTGGTCATCTGGCTTGCCTGCTGGGGAGAGCTAAGATGCTGATACATCTCTCTGCCTGCTGCTGTCTCTTGGTTAGGGACCACGGGGCAGCAGAAAGAACAATTGTCCACAAGTTGTGCAGGTTCACAACCAAGTCTCTTGGCTGAAATCATTAAAGAGGCTACCTTGCATTAAGATGGTGGCCTGGTGTGTTGGAGTGCCTGCCGTGACCCTGTGCACACAAGCACGTGCAGTGGTAAGCTGCAGGGAAGGGATAGCTGGACTAGGTTACAGGGTTGGGGGACTGGAACTTCAAGATGTCTCCCTGGCTCTCATGAGAATGAGTAGGCATGTCCTTTCCATGGGCTCACTCTGTGCTTCTCCTGAAGCTTATCTCATGTACAGGCTCTTTCCTCACCATCCAGTGTTTTTTCACACCATTGCTATGCTGCTGTCTTTCTGCTCTTTCCTTTCTGTGCAAGTCTCTTCAGCCAGAGCAGAACATAACAAGTGGTTCAGGGATGTTTCTGGCGAGAGACTTTAACTTCTCTGCTTCTCCCAGGCTGGTTCTGCACTTTGAGAGCGGAGGCTTCCTTGTTTTCTACAACTGCCGAATGTACTGGTGCTCATCTCCAAGGGCTGATCCTGCTTCTGACATCCTGTCTGTGGAGTTCCACCGCGGCCGGGCGTTGGATGCCCTCTGCACACCTGATCCCATCTGCTACACTCTCTTAGACCAAAGATATTTTTCAGGACTGGGTGAGTTTGGGGCTATAGCAGCAGAGCAAGAAATGGATGAAGGTGGGTGGGATGTCTACAGATCCAGAGCTGCATGTCTGAGCCTTTTATCCCTTAGCCTTAAGGATTCTGGTCGATCCAGCTGAGGGTACGTTGTCATCTTGCTGAGGACAAGGCTTGCAGTCTGTAGCCACAGGCTTCAGATGTTTGAGCGCACCACGTGAGCACAGTGAACTGTCTTTGTGTGTGTGACTATGGATTGGCTGGTACTTGTGGAATAAAGGAAGGTCTGCTTCAGGGGTAGTGGGAAGAGATAATCTTCCAGTCCAATCCCAGCTGCAAGTCTACTCCTTGTATGCCACTTCTCATACAGGGAATGGTGTTGCTAGCTGTGATCCTTGAGGCAGAAGTCACAGTGATTGGAGCTGTAGGTCTGCATCGTCTTGATAAGAAATATCCTTATTGTCTCCTTATTTCTGACCCTTTCCAGGGAACATCATTAAGAATGAGATCTTGTACCTGGCCAAGATCCATCCGTTAACACAAGGTTCTGTCTTGGCTCTCTCGGATCTGGAGCGTCTGCTTGACTATGCCATTCAGTTCAGCTCTGCCTGGCTGCACAGCAAGCTGCATGGCAAAGGGCTGCACCCTCAGATCTACCAGAAGGAGCAGTGTCCCCTCGGGCATGCAGTGATGAAGGGAACCCTTGGACCCTCAGGTGGCTTTAAGAGACTTACATGGTGGTGTCCTCAGTGCCAGCCTGCAGTGCTGTCAGGGCATGGGGATCCTTCCCCAGTCACCGAGTGACCTGGCTTTCTGTGTTCCTCCTTTTCTGGAGGGTGTCTGGGTGGTCTCTGAACCATGCTCTCAGTTGTCCCGAGAAGGACTTCATGGTTTCTTTGAGGCTGTTGAGTTTGCTCCTTAGGGACAGTGAATTGGCAGAGTTAAGTGCTCAGTGGAGGTTACAGGAGTCACTGAAGTACTGTGTGTCTCCGGATGCGAAAAGGAAAGTGGTTGTAAATGTCTATCTTTTTTTTGTCACAGTGAACAGCATAAATAGTTTGACCAGTTCTGAGGTGTCTTGGTCCCCCTGTTCAGGCTACGGTGAATAAAAGCATAGGGTGTTGAGCAGGTGATTACTGTGGTCTCAAGTGACCCTGTCCCTTGTCCCTGCAATTGGGTGCAATGGCTTATGGTGGAGTTAGCAGAAAGGAGTGTATCCCTCTGCCTGAACAGCTTGATTAATTCAATATTAGATAACCCTGCCTCTGCTTGTAGCTGAATACCTGTGTGGTTAAAAGTGAGTGGCTGTTCCCTCTGTCAGCCCTTACAGGAACAGCTGCCTCCTTCCAAGGATTGAAAATAAACTTCAGCAGGCCTTGGTGGAGCTTGTCTCTGCCTGCCTGTCGTGGTGTCTGCCCCCGCAGGTTTCAGTTTTGTGGCAAACTGCCATTTCCAGATCTCAGTTTTTTTTAAAAAAGAAAAAAAGAAAAAAAAAAATTAAAAATACTATGTTTGTGACAGGAATTGCATAAAACTCATGATCTGCATGGTAATTGAAAACAGAAATGTTTGGAAATAGAGGTGATGTGGTCCCTCCTTTGAGCTGTGTGCCTATGCGGTAGGCAGAAGCTGTTGCTGTCCTGACTCCCTGGATCTGGGTTTACTTTAACAAGATTGTTGACTTGAGTGAAAAATAAAAACTGGAGGTAAAATTGGTGATGTTCAGCTTAAGTTCAGTGTGTCTTTTCTGGTAGTTTCTTGGTTATAAAACTGAGGTGTAGAGGGAATCTCCAGCATTTGGTGCTGCCCTTCCTCAGCTGTAGGGGTGGCTCAGCAG
>NW_009217796.1:39222-39711 GCF_000690835.1 Fulmarus glacialis
GGATTGCAAATCAACTGGGAATGCTGGAGTTAAAGACCTGAAGTAGGCTGCTTCCCAAATAAGACTTGCCCAGCCTTTCCCCTGTGAACTGCGGTGCCCTTGAGTTGGTTGCAGGTTATGGGATTGCCAAATAATCCAATTAATGGGGTTATGGTGCCAAAGATGATGGTTAATGCTGCTTCCGAGTATGTCCCGCAGGGTGTTAACGAAGGCCTGGGAATGAGGCATGGTATTTTCAGTGCTGGTTTAAAACAAACAAACAAAACACAGAAAAGAACCCCAAAACCTGAACCTCGCCCCCTGAAGGATGAGGTGCAGCTGGCTATCTGCGGAGGGCGTGCGG
Organism: Fulmarus glacialis; assembly: GCF_000690835.1. NCBI lineage: Eukaryota > Metazoa > Chordata > Aves > Procellariiformes > Procellariidae > Fulmarus > Fulmarus glacialis. The sequence goes on from NW_009217796.1 coordinate 39,566, forward strand.
TTGAGTCAAACGCGGAGAGCTAGCAGAGGCCGCAGGTCTCGCAGCAGGCTGGGACGATCCTGCTGAGCGAAGGGTGTCTCCAGAGGAGAAGTGCCACCGGGGAAAAAGGCAGAAGGTGACTTAAACACCAAGCCGCCTCACGTCTG
>NW_009217797.1:0-773 GCF_000690835.1 Fulmarus glacialis
CTCGCAGCCCGTCCCGCCCCAGCCATTTCCTCGAAGGTTTTTTTTAAGCAATTTGTAAAATTTTTCTCTTCACGTGCGGCCGAGGAGCAGGATTTTAATTAATTTGAAGTGTGCCGAGACCGCGGAGCATCAACATTTTTCTCATTCTTAAGATTGCTCGGAGCCCAAAAGAGACCCACACAGATGCTCTTTTTCTTAAAGGACCCATCTTTAATTAATTAAGGATTAGAAAATGATTATGGATTGACTTGCAAATTCTTGGGAGTATTCTTTAGCCCTGGAGCGAAGGTTCGGCTGTTTGCAGGGGGCACAGGGTGTGTTTCAAGCGTGATGTTCCCTTCATCCCCATCCTGGCGAGAGCTCAGTCCTGCGCCGCACCTCATGCTGGGATGTAAATGGGATTTTTGGTGTAAAACAGCGCGTTTCCGGGATGGTGCTGAGACCGGGAATGGGGAGACGGAGCCATCTCCTCCACCTGAATCCAGACACCGTGACGTTGGGCTCTGCAGGGAGCAGCCCCATTTACCCCAGTCTTGCCCTCGAGTGCTGGGCAGGAGGCAAGCAGAGAACACCCGGTGAGAAAAGCTTCGTGTTAAACCTCATTTTAATTAAGAAAAAAAAGCAGCTGTGGGACATTCGGGGCCTGATCCTTGCTGCGCAGATGTGCTTGGTCTTGGTGAAAAAGGGGGATCCCTGGTCCTGAGCAACTGACGGTGCCGCGCGGGGTGTTAATGTCAGGAACGGTGCTGGAGAAACAAGGGAGGAAAAAATCT
>NW_009217797.1:795-1059 GCF_000690835.1 Fulmarus glacialis
TTTTTTTTTTACTTCTTTTTTTGGGGAGTTTCTTTAGTAGCGTTGAAAAACTTCCAACTCTGCTGGAACCACGTCTACGGGGACGCGTGTCGGGGCTGTCCCGCACGTCGCGTCACGCCCCTGGTCGTGGCCGCGAGTTCGCTGGCCGGGGGGATCGGTGGTGCTGGTGGGCGATGCTTCGGGGTGAGCAAACTGGGGGCGGTCAGCCGAGCCGGGGCCAGGGCGGTCCCCCCGGGACATGGCCGAGGCTGCCACGGCCGGGGT
>NW_009217798.1:0-6685 GCF_000690835.1 Fulmarus glacialis
CGCCCTCAAGATGAACCACTCCATAATCTCATACAGCTCATAATATCATACAGCTCATCTTATATCCATATCATATGCAAAACTAGTCTTTTTAGTACTTGCACAACACACCTTGAATTTCAACCCAAATTGCACACTATCAGTTTAACAGCCAGCTTGGTAGCTCTATCACAGCTACACATATAATTGTTACAATAGCTGTTAACATTTCTGTTTATTCAAACAAACCATACTAGACACTTTTCTGAAAGTAACAGCTAATTTTTTTTTCAAAAGTCAGGCAGTATTAACATTGACATGGTACAAATACATGTAGCATAAAAAATGAAGGCATACTTAACATTGTTTGAACATATAATCTACAGCCAACATTCTGCAACTGTATTTACAGATCACTAGGATGGGAGATGATGACTAGAAGGATAGCCATCAAATTATCAGCTCACCTCTCATGCTTGCATAGATTCAAAGGAAGAGCAACCTATTCATATTCCCATGAGGCCCTCTTTTTGACAACACAGGTTAGAATTGGACTGTTCTCTGAATTAAATCTACTCTCAATGGGTATTTCAAAAATTACAAATATTACAATACCATCTGATCCGTTTACTCATTATTTCAGCTGGGATAAGTGAGCAGCTACTAGGAGTAAAATTAGTAAGAGGTGTGACTGGATATAAATATGACAAGTGAAAAAAGTAAATAAAATGCAAGGATTATGCATATGACAAGCACCACATAAAGAGTTTATGAAGGTATGTACAAGCAGAGCACGTGACAGAGTAGGTCAACTGTAAACAAGGCAAGTGCTGATACATACAGAGTTCACCAAGAAGATACCATTGTTGCCAAACATACCACAGATTTTTTGTTAAGCTACAAAAACCTAAGAAATACAGAAAACTTAGAAGAGGAACCTAAAAGAAACTATGCTAGTAGAGTTGTAGGAAGACTGTGATTTGATTACATATCTCCCTGTGGGGAAAAAAAAAAAAAAGAAAAAAAGAATATCTGCCTTCAGATGTAAACAGCTCCCAAGTCCTATCTTGGCTAAAGAAATAACTGTACTAATCCAGGACAGAATGAAGGCTAAAATAAGGAGACAGAGAGTTGTACACAAGGTCACAGAGACAATAAGAACTGACCTGCAAACAAAAAGATGCAAAAAAAAGGTAATGATGATCAAGGAACATAGCTACTAAAAGTCAACATGAAGAAACAGAGAATAGGTTTAAGAGTATGTTTACCTTCTTGCCCTTTTCAAGACACCTTACTGAAATGAACACATAAGCTTATTTTATCAAGGAAAGTGAAAAAGCTAAAAAAGTTATCATATATGCAGTTCACCGCTCCAGCAAAACAAGATGAGCAGAGATTGCCGAATTGTACAAAGGCAGATCCACCACAAATACAGAAAAAATAACTCAGTGAACAGGATTATGACCATGACAGAGAACTATGGATGCCTATACTGTCCCCTCTTCAATTCAACACTGCCTAACTCTGTAACAGTGAGAACATGGAGACAGTTTCATTTTTTTAATTTAATCTCTAACCATGAGATCAATCATCAATGTGTTAAAGTAAAGCTAAGGTGAAGAAAAGCTCCAGACTGCAGTGCCAAGCAACTATTGCAGGGCTGCTAGAAGACTACTTTCTTAATTTCTTTCCAAAGAAAAGGAAGGAATATGCAGTTAGTTCCAGAAAGTCAGGGCCTGGGAGTGGTTTTGTTGCATTTTGTTTAAAGGAAGAAATTATCAATAACAGATTTCAGACAGCTAGCCAAGCACACAGTGGAATAAGTTTTTAAAAACCTGTAATGTGAGAAGCAAAATGGGGAAGGCAAAAATCATCACAAGAGAGAAGAAGTTGAAAAAATAAAATACCTTCTCTAAAAGGCTGATTTACACTTCACATCTCAGGTAGCACCAAAACAGGAGAAAGCACTCATAAGAAAAAGCTGGCACATGAAATGTGAGGCATACATATGTTCTGGTGTCAAAATCAGGTAGTTTGTTAGTCAGAAGCTAGAAGACAAGGACAGAGGAAAAGCTAAGACCATAGCATCAAAAAGCCTTGCAAATGCAAAATAGTAATAACATACTCTACAAATGAATTGTTTTATACTTTGCCAAAATACTTCACAGGGTTTTCCCACACGTAAGGACACAACAGTTGATTTTTTTTTTTCATACGAATAAATGAAATAGGAATAATGGAATATGACTGAAATATGAATGAATGAGACATGAAGTGCGTATCTGCCATTAAAATAACTGTTTCAAATACTATACTGATTAGATTCTCTGTTATAATAAAGGTAGTGGAATAAATATCTATCTTGACTATAAAAAGAAGTCCTTTTTCCTCTTAATCACTTATGGACAGTGTCATAGCTCTGAGAAGCTGTAAGCCAGCCTAAGTGCATTTGAGACTACATTTCAAGAAGGAAAGACGACCAAGAGAACTTGTTGGTAACACACAAGCACCTGTTTTTCTGGTTATATACCAGTTATATACTGGTAAGGTGATCTACTAGTGCTAGGACAAAGGTCAGAGAACCCTACGGCTAGTCTTACCTTTCAACTTTCTACATATGATAAAACAAGCTCAAGAAATCAGGAAGGTAACTTGCCACCAGCACAACCCAGTTCATCATCTCCTTCCAAATCCAGACCACCCTTACTTCACATCACACAAACTCTCAGTCAATGTAACTCTTCAGGCAGTAATTTTTTCAGGCAAAAGCCATAATCCGTCACAGGCACAGATAACACTCAATTCCACCATAGGTTCGTCGTGACTGTCTTCTGTGGTAAGAGGATACAGACACTTATTTGCCAGGGGATGCAATTAAGGGCTTCAGCAGCACTTCAGGTCCTTTATTAACCAGAACACAAGTATGAGAAAAATCATCCTTTGCCCTTCAGGTAATGGGACAGGTCTATGGCAGAACTTTAAATCAACTCATGCCCCAACCATCACACTAAACAGTTCTTTTAATCCTCCCATCAACCCTTCCACCCATACTCAGTCCTGCGGAAGCCCCTTCAGAGAAGGCCTTCCAGAAATCCTTAGCTGGTATTTTTAAGAGCCTGCATCTTGTTTCTTCCAGGCTGGTCAACTCATGGTTGTTGACCCTGGAGTCTCTCGGTTTGCACCTTAGTGACTTTATTCCTTTTGGACAGATCATCTCTTTAGATATGTAAGCTTTTGTATCTGGCTTCTACTACAAAGTCTCTACATAACTTTAGAGTAAGTGCCCTATAAAGCAAATGCACACATTGCAGAAATGATTACAAATACATGTCTATGAAATACACAAAGGCTTACGTACAGGCAAACTCGCAAACACTTAAAAAAGAAAATAATCATTCAGCTACCCACTTAACAAGATGATTCTGTTTCCCCTTCTCCAACGCCTAACTATGGAATTATTTTAGCATGCCTTTCCGATATTAGAGATGCCCTCACCCTAAGCTGTTTATCTTCACATCCTCAGAGACAACCTTAAACAGAGAAGGGAAGGAACAGACATTCAAAAAAGGGAATATGTTAGAAGAAAGGCTAAATTAAAGCTTAGTTGGAAACTGTATTTAAGCATCTGTCTAGGTGAATACCAAAACAAACCTATTCACCTTTCACGTATTTTCATAAGAGCTCTTTTCTTATTCTATCTAATTACAAAATATGTATGTTTAAGGAGTGACTTTTCTCCCCCGTGGCTCTGCAGTGAAGTCATTATGCTCACATTGTGACTTAGTAATCCTTCTCCTTGGAAAAGATCGTTATAATAACAATAATATGATTACACTAGAGGGTCAAAGAGACTGATTTGTGAGAGGCAATGCTATTCTCCATGGGAGCTGATGGATCTTAGATGGATAGAGGACTCCACAACCAGAGTATCTCTGCCCTACTTAGGGAGCAGCATATATCGCTCTTTCCACTTCCAAATGCAGACCATGACCAACATGTATGATGAAACTAACTTCTTCTCCAGATCTTTTATTACACTTCTTACACAGAGCCTCTGAAAGCTATTCAGCTACTTGTCTCAGAAAAGCTGTCATTAACACTATCAGGTCCATTTTATCAAGATTTGCATAGAAATTAGAAACTCCAGCAATCATTATATTTTTTATTTCATATTAAGTTTTGCATGGTTATTTACCGTGTTTGCTGTCGTGAAGCTTATCCTTGTGACCACTGAGAGATGAATTTTCAAAGATCCTTTGACAGCAATGTCCTTTCTTGGAAGAATCAATACCTTGAGGAGCTTTTGTATGAAAAGTTCCTCCACACAAAAAAAATGAAGGGGTCCTGAACAAAAGCAATCCTGGGAACGCAATTTTAAGCTGAAAGCCAATTCACATGAAACTGGCCGTATGCCTTTATGAGTAGAAATTCTGGAAAACAGCCTCTATATAAAGAAGCAAGCTTTGCCAGGGCCTACTCTATTCTGATCTGACTGCTAAAGGGAATAGTTACCCCAAAGCCAGTACCGGTCGGTACAATGTTGAATTTTATCATCTTGTTTCAATGCTTTGTTTCTGACTTCCCAAGCACTTTTTTTTATAACAAAACAGGACAGCATAAAAACTGACTTAAAATTTACACCTAGAACAATAATCTGGAGGCCATTTCTTTACAAATCCCTTATGATTCAACACATCTTCAATAATAAACAACGTAGAGGATTAGTGGAAGCTGGATGACTTTCTGTATAAAAAGTGATCTTTTTTTCTTTAACATTTACCCACATTCGCAATGCCCTCTGTAAGATGTATCTATTTTATTATTATCTAATTATTTAGCTACGATGATTTCATATTATCTTTTTATGGAAGGATTTGTGTTCACTCAGCCACAGGCCAATACCTTTCCCCAATAAGCCTTCTAAAGCCAGCTGTACTGCACGGTTTCAAACAGACTAAATTTAGCCAGTTCTGTTCATCAGAGGAATGCTGTGTGTCAGCTACATCAAAGCCCAAGGGCAGCCTGATAAACACTGAATACAGGTCACGTAGCTCTGTAGCTAACAAACTCTAAGAGAGCTTGTACTCGGGGGCATTCAAAGCAGTTTTGTCATCAACAATCTAGTATCCCTTGAGCCCCCATGTCGTTTCAGTTGCCAGGCAACGCTGGTGTTAATGTCTTAGAGGAGAAAAACTTACCAGGCATCTGGCCGTTCATCTGGTTCTGCATGTGCGGTGCAGGAGGGCCCCCACCTACCATACCATCTGAAGACATGTTGTGCGAGCGCGGAGGTGGGGGAGGGCCGCTCTGACTCATCCCTCCCGGACCCATAGGCATATTCTGTGTGGGTGGCTGAAAGGAGACAGTTTAGTCAAACACGAGAAGCAGTTAGTCTGACAAATATATTGTATGTACATATGGTACAGCAGTTGCCTATATTGTTAAGTGTGGCACAAAAGAAAGCACTAAAAAGCATTTCTTACTCTTTCCGATACATTTAACTCCTCGAGTATTAATTTCGGCAAAACGTTTAATATTTCAATCAATTTTACATGAAGGATTACATGCAGACAACACTACAGCACCTTCAAGCACCGCTTTAAAATAAAAAAAAAAATACAAATCAATGCCTCATTAAAAAATTACATCTGAACAGTTAAGATCGGTGGAGTCACTCCCTCCCACACACACAAAAGCTTTCCTTCAAAGCAACATTTGGTGAACAGAAAAATAATTCTTCCATTATAATTCTCTCACATCAACAATTTGTTGCTGTTAACAGACCTTGCACCAGGACAAAACAGGTACAACAAGAGATGATAGCCTCTGAATGCTCATAGACTAGCAAAAATTTGCACCTGGGTGTGGTAAAATGTTTGCGATCTCTTCCCTTCTCTCCCCCGAAGCGCTGAAGGCCTAGTTCATAATTTTGTGCCAAACACCCCCTACAGACTGGAAGCACATTAGTGCTGGCCTCCAAAGGTCCAGAGACAGCTGCCTAGAAAGGATGTTTTTGGCAAATTTCCTAATGAAATTGTGAGGAAAATAACTGAATAACCTTGAGAGTTCAAAGAGGGAGAGCAAGAAAAACAGTGAATACAAGGGGGAATTTACTATTAGGTTCTACTCACGGCAATGTAAGGAGGCACAGAAACTGCTAGTAGCCAGCTTCGTTTTCCTATTAAAAACACGTGCGAGACTGTACGATCCTCCTCTCATACCTTAGGCAAATGCTTTCAGAAGAATAAAAATCATCCCTGTGAGAGCGAACGCCTGGGTCTCTGGCTTTTGAGGACTCTCTCTAAAAGGTCATAACTATTCATGCAAAACCCTTCCCGTGAGACAACCCTGTGTGTGTTTTTCAACATTTCTCTTCATAGAAACAACCAAGGGGGTGATCCCTAAGTTCCCACCTTGCCCAGGCCCCCTTTATGCCTACACCTACCCATCAGGAGGTTCATAAAGACGAGACGTAATACAATAGAAAAGAGTAACTCCTTCCAAATGAGCGTAAAGTGGGACCCCTTCTTGGCCTTGGAGAAGGCAACATCGGAGCAGTACAGACCCACATGTATTCGCTTGCCGGGGGGAGAGGGGGAACAATACTAATTTATTTTCTCAACATTTCTTTAAATACATCGAGAACGTATTATTTTCTCTGCAATATTTTAAAAAATTCCTCAAGAAATTAGTGAAAAGTTTTTTT
>NW_009217798.1:6716-23115 GCF_000690835.1 Fulmarus glacialis
GAAGGAAGGAGATGAAGGAAAACGCAAGCAAGTAGATGACTTCTCTTCCTTTCATTCCTTCGCAATGAAGAGAATGACCTTTTAGAAGCAAGTTTATTCCTCATCCTATAAACAGAAGTAGCAGAAGGTGGAAAAGGTAAGAGTGAGAGGCAGCTCTTCTCTCTGAACAGTGTGAGTGGAATGCTGCTTGATCTTCCTCCATTAGTGAGCAACCAAAGCAAGGCTGCTTCAGCTAAGTCTTCCTTTCCTTCACCTTCAGAAGCTCACTATCATCCTACCTTTGTATCTAACAGAAATTATCAAAACTGATATACAGAGAAACAAACAAAAAAGAAAAAGCGACTATTTTTAATTTTCATTTAGACAAGTATTTTTTGGAATACCAACAAATACCAGCAAAACCAACACACTTGGTACCTCCACACAAGCAGCTAGAGCTCAGAGTGTAACAACAGCCTCATGTCAGCAAACAGAGCAAAGCCAAAAACCATCCAAGTTGAAATGTTTTCAGAATTAAAATGAACTTCCTAGATTCCACATATAAATCATTAGTAAACCCAACGTTCACACAACATGTCAATAATGAAAAATACTATAAAGTACTAGAAGTACTAAAGTACTAGATCATACCTAGGTTTTAAGCTATCCTGCAGGTGTTACTGCACAAACACGGGCATGCCCTTATGCATGGAAAGATGGACAAAAAAAACTCTCCAAAGGTTATTTGAGACAAAGCTATATATCCCAACTCTGAAATTTATTCTGGAAGTTTTCAAAATAACTGTTGTTTAACATTAAGACAAACACTGCAGTGACCAAAAAACAGTGTTGAGAGCGCAAACATTCAAGGACAGTAAAAAAAGTATTAAGGATTTTAAAAATCCCATTAGATACAAAAACCTGCAAGAGACTTCACAAACCACAGGGAATTGAGAAAACTGAAGGAGTAATTAAAAACACCCAAACAGGTACTACCAGAAAATAATTTAGGAGGAGCTTCTGGATATGGAAACAGCCGAAAGACCTGTGTGAACCCATTTCAGATTCTTTAAAATAATGCAAGAAAAAGGTCCAACCTGCTAAAAAAATCAATCTTTCATTAAAATAAACTACCCCGTAAGATGATTAGAAGGTAGGCGAACACTGTACCTCTTTTTATAAAAAAGTAGTAGGACCAATTCTAGGAATCATAAATCTGTGAGCCTTGTTCCCCAAGCTTCAAGTAATTGATGAAAATAATTAGAGTATTATAAACTCCAAGGATGACAAAAATAAACATGAGTTAGTAAAGTGTTAGGGAAGTCATATCTTTCTAATCTATTAGAAATTTTCATATATATAAATTAACCCACTTAGCTGCATATTTAACAAAAACTTCTTAATACAAGTTTTTTGACAAAGCCATTTGGAAAAATATGTTGTCCAGGGGTACACACTTTCTTTGATCAGAAACTGCCCAAAGGGAAGAAATAAGCAATAACCTTACGCGAAGTTCAAATAAAGGAACATATAGAGGTCCCCTGAAAATATTTCTTAGTAAATGTCAACATTTGAAGATATTGCAACATTAATTACTGAAAACTGTGGAAGAAAGAATAAGCAGAATGGTGCCTGGTGAAATTCAACATGGATAAATATATGGCAATTACATTGAATTTTGAACTACTCTTTCTTCATAACTGCAACCAATACAGAAAAAAAAAAGACTTGACCACCACCCAGACAGTTTGGTGGGATAAAGTAATCAAAAAATAATCCATACAAACTATTCAAAATACCTGTGTTCTCTTTCTGATTATCTGCAGTACTTGATATATCGAAAGTGAGGTCCAATATGCAAAAAAAAAAAAAGCAATGGTATTTGTGATCCTGATGCATGCTCGATTTGAGGAAAGCAATCACAAAAAGATACTGTAAAAGCAGAAGGATCCCAAAGACATGCAACCAGTGATAAAAGACTTTGAATGTCTTTCACCTGAAACAAGTCAAAAAGGACAGTGGGATTTTTTTGTTATTGTTATTGGTTGGGGGGGTGGTGTTTGGTTTTTTGTTTGTTGGTTGTGTGTTTGTTTGTTTCTTGGGGGTTTTTTGTGTGTTTTTTGTTTTTTTTTTTTTCCTTTTTTTTAAACATCAAAAGGAAATGTACATAAGAGGATATGACAGAAATACAATTTAATGTATGATGCATACAAAAAGTAGATCATCCAATTTATGTTTTAACAACAAAGAAAACCCCAGGAGAATGGTCAGTAAATTGAGGAATAACATTAAACATACAAGACACCACATACATCACATAAACCTGAGGAATTCATTGACACAAGACACTAGAACAAAGTTTAAGTAAGATTCAGAGATAATTACACATACATATACGCAATCAAAACAGTTATATTATTTAGGATATTTAGAAGTGTGTTGTAAGCCTTCATGTCAGGGTCATAAACCAATCGCTACCTGATAGTAATTAAAAAGAAATGTCTCCTGCAGATACAATTATTCCCCAGTGAAATTCCTCCAGAGTATTTTTCTACTGGCCGCAGGCAGAAGAAAACAAGAAAAAATTGTTTTAAAATGGCAACTTCCCTATTTCTATCAGACTTGATCCGGGCTTTTATAGGTGATAAACTTCTTTTAAATCATCTTTAATTTAGGGAAAAAAAAAAACCAAAACCAAACCCAACGCCCCCCAAAACCCTGGGTCATTTAACCTTTTTTGTTCTTTACAGAAGTTAAGGAAATTGACTATCCCCAGTAATATGCACTATGCATGATAAAGACCTTTTAAAAAACAAAATGACAACACAGTATTCAAAAGCCAAATACTAAGAAAAGAAAAAAACCTCCCCACTCTTTGTGAAACGAAAGTTTCCCAACATGAACCCTACCCATTCAGTCTAGATGTGAAGGGTGAAATGACATCCAAATGTAGTTAGGTTAACAGAAACAAAGGAAAGGCTACTTCCCTCCTTCTGCTGGATGAGTGACAGAAAGGAATGGAAATCAAAACCACTGCTGATTTTATTCCAATTATGAAGTAGAAAATGTTAAATATTTTACTAGTAAAAAGTAAATGAAAGAATTAGAAGTAAGATGTTAGACACAGCCTCACTTGCTAAACAACAATTTTCGGCTCACTTCCCCAAACGCACAGATTACAATTTATGGCCGCTATGAGCATTTAAGATTCGTCAGAGCGTAAAAAAAAAAATTGTAAGCTATTTTGTCCAACTCTGGAAATCTGAACTGGAAAAAGACTGAAACTGACCTGCAGTTGTAGCAAAGACACATTAAAAAAACCCATTAGATTTTAATTGACAACTTTCAGCAAACAAAATCGTACTAAACCCAGAAGTTATTTGAAAGCATACACTTAAAACAACAGCCAAACTGCATTTTTTTTTTTTTTTAAGAGTATTTTCTTTTAAATAATAAATTAGATCAAATGCAAGACAGAATACAATAAAAGCTGCCATGGTGGAATTGTACACCTGGAACTTTCATCTATCATCTCTTCTCTGCCCTACTTTGTATTATCAGATTTTTCTTACCATCAATAGCAGGTTGAAAGATTTGTTTACGGAACATTTATTGTCATAAAAACTGAGGTGGAATACCCAACTCAGTCATCAATAAAAAGTAAAAGACAGGAAATACCGTTAAGCACACTAAAACACAGTATTGCTAATCATTACAAATTGCAATAGATATTTAAAGTACACTATCAAAAATACCATTTTCTTGAAATTCTCCCAGAATAACAATTAAAAGCTACATGGAACACAAATGTAAAAGCCTTCTGATCTTTCTAAGAGAAGCCCTAACTCAGGATTTAATCAATCATCTTTGTTTTCAGTTCTCAAATACCATTTTCTGCAAAGCAAAATATCCCATCCCAGGAGGTACTCTGCCCTGCTAATATCGCATTGCTAATATCACAGCACCTGTCCCAGTCTCAGAGAACAGTACTCTGTTGATAGGTGGTGATGGCACCTGCAGAGTACTTACTGAGGTGTCAGACTGGGAAATAAGATCATAAAGGAATACATTTTTGAGATTTGAAAGAGGCGAAACTTATTTAATTGGGTTACGACTCTCCTTCTGCAAGGTGCAGGGTATTCTAGTACTGAGAGTATCTTAAATGAAAAAAATAGAGACTGTATCAATTCTCAACAAGTGTAATATTTGGGGGTAGGGAGGATTTCTATTTGAAAAAAAACTTACAATCATGTCTAAATAGTTAAGTTAATTACAAATGTAATTTGTGCTTTCAGTGTTGGAGTACCAGTTGTGACACTAGCAGTAAGGAATTCTAAATTTAGAATGACAACCAGTTTCTAAATCTCAATTTACATCAGTATCTTCAAAACTCTAACTTAATATTTGAACAAAATGTTAGAAGAGTACATAATGTAATACTTAAACACGTTGTTTAAAGAGGAAATCAGAATCTTCAGTTGTTTCAAATTGCATATATCACTATATAAAAATATTTCACTGTACAAATATTCTTTAGCATCATTTTAACAACCAGAAAATGTAACCCTAAAATACCTAATGTCCACATAGCAATAGCTCTTCTCGTACTCAAAAAGTAATCACACAAAATTCTTAACTCTTGACATAACTAGAAATCATTTAAATCAAAGGTTAAATAATCTGGTACAAATTCAGATGGTTTTATTTTAAGTGACTAGGAGTAAGTTAACTGTGGACATTGACTTGGGGAACACTGAGCTACAGAAACTAGACAACTTCAGATGTACTCTATAATTCCCACATCAAATGCAGTTCATATCTGCCCTCAAAAGCAGGAGCTTTCTGTTCCACAGCTGTTTACCTCCTGCCTCTTTGGCTTTTAAGATGGTTTAATATCTGGTCCAATATTTACAGGTTTTGCTTGCATTTAGTAACCTAAGAGAAAAATTCCACCTCTATTCCAGCTAGAAGGCCTTATGTAAACTCAATTAAAGCAGAAAGAATCCTGCACAACCCTCAGAGCATTTCACTGAGGAAACAGCAAAACCATACAGGCTAAAGGACTCGGCATCTATGTTACCAGACTGCCTGGTACAGCACTCAGCAGACTGCCTACGGTTCAAATAGGTATTTATTGTGCAGATACCGAACAGCAGAGAGGCAAATCACATCTTCAAGTATGAAAGAATTACACTTTAAGCATACTCCTAATTCAAATTGTCTGCTATTTTTACTGATTTCTAATCAGCCACAGAAGTTAGCAGGCACTATAAGTAGTTTTCTGTGTACAGTGCACTAGCTCCCCATGTGGACACACCTGATTAGCAATACATGTAAAGTAGCTTACAGAAGTTAGAGTGATCCTCTTATTTAAAGTGGAGCACACTAGCGGTCTATGAATTCACTCCTAACATGCTAATAACTTAAATTCCCATATTCTGATTTTTTTCGTAGAATTTCTGGCTTAAGAAGCTCCCTCCAGCTGCTCTCTGTTTCCCAATACTACCCTTTCAGTTGTGCCAACACAGCCATTTACATAGCCCTGTGGCTAATCTGAATTAATCCAGAATGAAAATATCCCCCTTTCCACCTAATTAATCTGGACTGTTTCTCCAGACTGATTCATCATACAACTTTAAAACATCACAAGGCAGAACTGCAGCTGATGAGAGCACAGCTCTGGTTGTGTCAGCATAACCATGACTATTGAAAGGAAATCTTGTCAAACAACAGCCAAACTTTTTTCCAACATTTAAAAGCCTCTCTGGAGCAAAACGAACAATGTGGAAAAGCAATTTTTATTGTAAGACCACGGCATATGTGGATAAACTGAGGATCCACAATCTGAAAATTCTTTTAAAAATGCAGCATACTCAATTCTCCTTTACTAAAGCAGGATAACACTATCAGCCCGAAAAGATGCGTATCAACGTAAGGGCTGGTGTTGTTACAAAAATTCAACAAACAGGCTAGGGGAGATAAAACCCACAAAACTCCAACCATAGCAAATTTGGTTGTTTTGCCTTTCAGTCTTCTAAAAAGCTTGTACTACTGACAATTTTACAAGATTTCCTTCCCATAATGAGTAGTCTTTCAGTTTCCTGGTAAGAGTGATGGATGTGTTCTTTCATGCTCCACCCAAAAAAAAAAAATCATCTGAGTAGCTATTTGTAAAACTAGTTCTCTTTTGGTCAATATCCCATAACCACATTTTTACATACAATGAACATGTAGGCAATCAGAGTGTTCACTGAGAGATCAGAGGTCAAATAGCATGCAGAGCCTCAAAGAAAGAAAATGGATACAGATGACCATGTGCGGGCCTTGGAGCAAAAACAATTAAGTGATAGACACACTAGACCTCTCTGTAAGTACTTGTACAGCTAGATCATAACGCATTGCTTTTATGACTGGTTACTGCAGTCATACCTAAGAACTAGGCTACTGACAGCAATAAAGAATTAAATCTCATCTCTAACAGACCAGTAATACTGTACAACTTCAAGAAAAGTCTCATTAACCATTTTGTTCAAAGTGAGTATTCGAGATCACTAACACAGTGGTAACGTTGAATTCTTAGAGTAATGTGGCACTACAACATGAACCTAAGTGTGCCACATTTCCCATTCTTTAGCGACAAAGCCTAATTAACTGGGAGCTAGAGACTATTACCAAAGGAGGCTTACCCCATGCGTTTCTTGTTCACAAAACACAGGAAGTATTTTTTGCTATGCAAAATCAACATAGCAAGTAAGAAGGTAGAGTACGAAGAGTTGAAGGAAGGAATAATTTAAGAAATTATGTTCTTCAGGGAGGATGCAAGCACAAATAGATTAGCTTTTATCAATTACGGATTTGCACTAGCCTGATAGCTTCTAATAACAGAAGGAATGTGAAGCTTAATTTCTTTTACCCATCTCAACCACAGTGGCTCTACTTGCCTCTTGTTTGAAGAGCTGCAGGAAAGTTTCTTGGCGTGTACTCGCATAATATGAATGCAACATCTTTCCTCCCTTTCTCAAAAAATCTGCTACCTAATGTTTCTCTTTTGAAAAGTCTTTAGAAATTATTATGATTTTTGAAAACTGTTTAACAATCACCTAATCAGAGCAATTATTCTTCAAAATCCAAGCTCCGTTTCTGACTAATAGCTCACTTGCCTCTTGACAGGAAACATTCAACCTTTCTTTTGCTCTGTTCTCTATTAATTCAGTTTACAAATAGTTGAACTTGAATTTGGCATGGACTTGTGTTCTGAAAGGCTAATGCAGAATAATATACCATACTGCTTTGTGTATCTACTTTAAAACTAATTTAATCAACACACTAACATTCAATATACACAGAATTAAGCCAGCAGTTTAAAACTGATACCAGTTGTGATCAGCAGAAAGCAGACACCACAAACAGACTTTCTGCTGTACTACCACAGACAGCAGACTTCCCCAGGCATTTGGTACATAACTGAACAAAAATTTTATTAATTTAGGATTCCTTTCATCTGCCGTAACAGGAGTTTTATTTGCAAAGTTTATTTTAAGCTATTAAAACTGAGCCATATTTTTCTTTTCTGGATGCCATCTTGCTTTTTTCAAGAAAAAAATGTATCAAGATAATTCAATTAACATATGTATTTTAGACAACTTTTATGTTCAAAATGAAGGCTACTAAAAAAAGCATAGTGCAGTGTTCAGTTCCTAAGACTCTGAATTGTTTCCACAAACTAATCACATCACAAGTACATTAAAACCATAGATTGAATATTACCCCTTTGAAAAATACCCAAGTGTATTTAAGATCATATGACACTTTCCACTGATTGAGTAAAACTGTTCTTACATTGAAGACTCCTATTCAGCCACCTGAACTCTGCAGCTTTAAAAAAAACATACCAAAACAAAACAAAAAACCCATCTTCCAATAAGGAACTCGAAGAAAAGTTTTAGTCAGGCACTAGTAATGATGTTTAATGGTTTTACCTCTTGAAGCAGTTTCTTTGGAAGTAACCAGCATTTCAGCGTTTGTTGAAGCTGGGTGTTTATAAAAAGCAATCACCATTTTATATAGAAGTGTTTTGTAACTAAAATGGCATGGACTCCGCCCTAATCTGTGTGGCAAGTTTGGGAACAGCATACATTAAAGGATTTCGCAAGTCCTACAGAAAGCATTAGTTTTGAGAGAAGTATCTCAAGCAAGAAAAAAATCACTTTTTTATTGATAACTTTATTAATAACCTTTCCAATATTATGAAATTTAGAAAAACAATTTAATGCGATGTGCACATTTTTCTATAACTGACACAATGAGTTTTCTTGGAAGTCACTTCACATACAGAGTTTAGCTTGCTATTGGAAGAAACTGGCACATTATAGAAGTGAGCAATAATCACAAGCATTTGTTTTCATCACCTTCTTGAAATACACATTGAAACAAAGTGCTCTCTGCATGCTGACAGAAGGCACGTTGCATTATGTAAGAAAAACTAAGAAAAAAACCCAAACACTTTTTCTGCATTTTAAAAAAAAAAACCAAAACAAATGTTCCAAATCAAATAATTCCTGCAGACCTCAATATTTGCCTGCTATAAAACTAATGCCAAAGTGAAAAGGCTGGAGTGCAGGATAAAAGTTTCCCTCTATTTTTCCCAATAAAGTGATGGTCATGCGTTGTTTTCTTATAACTATTTGGCAAAATGAAGACATATGGGGGAGGGAAAAAGTCCAAGTGCGAAAGTTAGGGTTTTTTTAATTCAATAGTTTGCAATGACTTTTTAATGCCACTAACACACTCTCTCTCAAGAAAACGAAAAATAAAAGTCGGGGAGGATAAGATGCCTATTCTGCAGTTTGAGATTTAATGTGTTTAGAAACACACACACCCAATACTTCACTATTATTTTTCACAGGTTCTCTTGGAAGTCCCAGTAACAAACTTCAATTGCATCTTTGCTCTCTACAATTCAAGGAGACTAATACTTTGCTGTTGCCTCACTCAGAAGTAGCACCAACGAAAACTAAAAGAATGCAACAGTGTTGTGTTCCTCACCATACAAGCCCTTTTTGGGAAGGTAGCTTATCCTATATGGTGGCGGTAAGTAGACTTTTGACTGCTGTCCAAGAAAGAGAATACTTGCCATAATTTGGAAAGAGGCAGCAAAAAGTTGCATCAACTTCACACGTGGACTTAGCCACCACTCTCGTCCAGCTGGGAAGACACTCCAAAATAGCCCTGCCCTTAATAATACTGCTGTTGACATGGCTGAGAAAAGACTAGTTGACTCAAGGAGATTAACCTCACACTTCTTTTGTCTTCTGTTGTGAAGGAAGGTCTCTTAGCCCAGAAGTCATAATTTAATACTTTAAATTTATCATGCATACAAAGACAACAGGAGCCTTGTTATGACACTGGAGTGTCAAAGTTTTTCCAGTTCCCTTCACCCACACCCTGCAACGCTTGCTTCACCTTTGCCTCACTTCCAGGCCCCTTTATAGAAGCATTTCTCTGCACAACATATTTGGTTCACTATACTTTTGTTCAGTGTAAGATTTATCTTGTTCTCTGCAGGCAACACCACACTTTCAGAAACGATGTACAGTCATTTGATTAGAATAGCACATTCTGAAAGATGTGGACAAAGACACAGAAGCTGACTACAAGCATTTTTCCCAAAAAGATGAAGCATTAAGCCTAACGAGTATTGTGAGACGATACAATGAACTTATCATCAGGTTCAAGTCATTTTAGCTTATATTAAAAACTTCAGTGAACCTGATCATTTAGCTCTTTTGTTCAGTGTGAATGCTATCTTAACACCAGTATTCTCTTTTCAACCTCATTTTATCACAAAAAGCATTTTATAAAGAGTAATAGTTAAGTTGTTATATAATAGTTAAATTTCTTGATAGTGTATTTACCAAACTGAAACAAAAACAAAACAAAATTTAAACAAAAAAGACAGTATAGTTTACTAGGGGAACAATCTTCCAGATATGAGTAGATCAGATACGATCCAACATCAGAAGCTATCCAGACTCAAGCCCTCCTAAGTTATGTGGGAAACTACTGTAATGGTAGTACTATAAAGTTGATGTATTTTACTATTAAAAATAGTAGATGTTTACACACACTGTCTTTTGCTCCGTATTTAACTGTTGCCACCCACAACCCTTGAACTTAGTAAGACTTTCAACAGCTGACACAGAAGCATGGTGAACAGAAACATAATACTTCCAAGTCAACTTGAGCCTCATCAGTTCTTAAATGGAAAGCCAATAAAGGAAAAGAGTCTGAAGCAGTTTATCTTGCACTGAAAAAAGCAGTAGCTCACATGCTCCCAAATTCTCCTGGCTAGAATTTGTTGGGAAGACAGAAAGAATTTAAAGAATATTTTTCTAAAAACCCAAACAAAAACTCATTTTATCTGATTATGTTACCATACTTCAGGCAAATCTTCAAAGATCTGACTTGGTAGGTCAGAGCGTCTATACTTAAGTAAGGTTGAACATCTAAATTTCATTTTGTATTTTAGTTTGAAAGAAAAAACAAGAGGCTACCTTTTTATTCCCCCCCTCAGTTGCCCAAATACGCCCCCCCCCCAGCCCCCACCAAAAACACACTACGCTATTTTCTCACGACTGTGGAATATTCCTTACATTCAAGATCAGAAATGCACTTCAGTCCTGATGTGTGAAAGTCTTTCCCGGCCCCATCCTCATTTTCTTTTAAGAAGAGAATGTCATCACATTCAACTTTAAGAACAGGGCTGTTCACCAGGGACTAGGACAAGGTCAAATTCATTTCCAGTTGTCATCAGAACCAGGATATGAATTAAGCCTCCAAATACATATTAGTTGAGTAATACACACAGCCCTCTTAAAGGTTTCTTTCCCTCCCCCTCAGCTACAAGCATGGATTTATAAAAAGAGAAGCCTCTACAGGCACAACAGGTTGGACATAATGAAGCACTGTTTCTATAGTCCTCTAGGTACCAACTTGAAAGGATGCTTTGCTAGTAGCAATGATTGGAGAACACTTCTCCAGAGACCAAAGAAAAAGTAATTCAATTTCAGTTGATGAAAACTAGTATCTAGGAATGGCTGTTTTATAGACATTCTTTTTAGCTTCATATTACAGAAATGAATCAAGACTACATTAATTCCAGAAAAGTCTTATTACCAAAAAACAAAGAACTTCCTTGTGTTACTCACAATGAACTCCCCAAGCTTTCTGATTAACACAAAAAGCAAACAGATCACTTTTTAATGTTTGTTGTATCTTTCCTTACTGCTCTATAAACAATGGAAAGGGGGGAAAAATTTGAGGTATCTTATAAAATAGAGTTCAGGAAAACAGGTTCAGAAAACTCCAGATCAAAAAAAAAAGATAGCAAGTATTATCCAAGAAATGCTTCATTTGTAAAGCAATGCAGTGTTTCAAGTTAAGCCTGTGTGACCTTGTTTCTTGCATATTATCATTAACGCATCTTAAAAAAGGTTGCTTTCTGATACAGGAGAGAGGCAAAGAATTTAAGAGACTCACCTAGAGTACAGAAAAGCAAAGATTTACCCAACCTCATTCAACTGAGGCAAAAGAATGGATGATATTCCAGTGGGAAAAAAAGAAAAAAAACCCATCCCCCCCCACCTTTCCCTAATGTAAGAGGGAAAACAGAGTACTGTAAGAGCTGACTAAAAGCCATACCACTAGAGTTCTCAGTTGAGGGGCAAAAAAATAAAAAAAAAAAAAAAAATCTAAGACTATCTATGAGGCAGGCCAGATAATCTGGGCACTGCGTGTTTAAGTCAGAATTACAGTCTTCAGTTAAACAAGTCAGATTTTGTGCAAGACCTAAGCAGTGAGATTACTCCAAATATAGCACGAAAGAGACACTGTATCATGTAGTCACTGTACAGTAAATCAGAGGCTACATGTTTGGTCATTACCTCAAACACTTTTGTTTGGTTTTGATTTTTTTCCTCCAGGAACCCAAATGAAATCTATTCCCTACTTTTACACTGTTTTGTACTTACTGCTGGTAGTAGAGACTGCATGTTCTGGTTGGAGTCAGCTATAGTGGCTAGGTAAACCAAGTTTGTATGCAGCATCTGCTGGTATCTATCAAAACAAACAAAAGCAAAACAGATCTTAAGTCACAAATACAGTAACATCAGAATTTACTTTAATTCTACACATGTAAAGAAAGTTACCTATGTAAAACAAGATTCAAGAGACTTACAAGAGGACCATTATTAGGAATCCTAAGCCTTTTCCCTCACACTTACCTATTACCCAATCTTTCCCAATGCCTCCATCAAATCTGTGCCTATATCTTCTCTACAACTTCTGTCTTGCTATGCAAAAATCTAAAGCTGGGTGACATTGTTCTCACCTATTTCACTTCCTGACCTAAACTAAGTCACCAGGAGACATATACAGTGTGTGTGTGGCTGTTTGGTGTAATTTCCATCACAAACACTAGGGAATTATGTTCCCAGATACAAGATACCATAGATTTACATGAATCATGACAAAGAACAGTGCAAGCATTTCATCAGGACCCTGAGCTTTGGAAGTTTGCTATGGAATGATTTTTCTGCTACAGAACCACATTCCAGAGTCTCAACATCCAGCCCACAGTCACAGAAATAATCTTGAAAGCAGGAACAGATTAAGAATACATAACTATAGGCTTGCAAACAGCTTAATATAACAACTGTGCTACAATAAAAGCATTCCCTTAAAGCAAAAATACCTACTATTTATGACCCACCTCCTACTCCCAGACTATCAGTTCTCTTAGCAAGGGAAATGAGCCATACTGTGACACCCCGTCTGCTGTAGGACCCCATATTTGTCCAATTACAAGGGTGCCATGATCATCCCATGCCAGAAAAGAGTAATGGGAAAATAATATTCTTTAATAAATCACTCCTTCCACAGTTCTCTTAGATCACTCTCCAGAGACTCCACTAGACAGCAAGTCCACATGGGATATTCTGGCAAGTCAAACTTTTATGACAAGCTTGTTCGTTCTTGGGCAAGTGGTAAGCGGGTAGTTTTCAAACATGCCGTCAGGAAGAAGAAAGGTCCATTCCTACATGATTTTGAAAGGTTTGAGAAGAAAACTACCTCTTTCCCAAAGTGTAATTATGATGCAGAGGAAAAAGGTCTTGGTTATACAGTCCCCATTTTTATGGGCGTCACCATGACGACATCAACTTGCAGTAGGCAAGTTGCAACATTTCAGCGACAGCAGTGATAGTCATACGGCAAATAAAATAACCATAAATTGTAAGTGTATTATCTGCAGCAATACTTTTATGTTCTTCACAGCACAGTTCTCCTACAAGGTGAGCTAAACAAATCAATAATGGTGATCTAGACGGAAATTCACCCAGTCCACAGTAGATTTGGATTAATGTCTTACTGAGAGCATTCAGACGTCTTTCCTTTGTTCTGATAGTCCATTATACACTGAATAAGATGGTTATTTTCATCCAACATCTGAAATAATAAAGAAGAAGTTTGGAGTAAATTTCATGTTCTTTGTGGAAAGAAACTGAAGATAAGTTTGGGTCTTGCTCCTCTTCCCAGAGTTTTTAAAAACAACAACAGAAAACGCAGTATTCCAGAAAGTTCTACTTTAACCAATTATTTATAGAACACACTTTTGCTCCTATTTTCCCCCTCCAGTTAGTTTTACAGCTTTCAGTTTAAGGGTTTCATATCACTATTATAGCTACATTTGTGAAGCTTCCCATTCAAATACCTATGCTTGTTCTGCACCAAGTTCTTATGAAGTTTTCGAAGTTTTGCAATTCTTCGTTTGATGTCTACCAAGAAATTTACTTAAAAATTTATGCCCCAAGTTTCCCTTCTCCTTTAAAGCCTGCAACTGTTCATAAGTTTAATAACAAATGGATTGAAATTGTTATTGACAGAAACTGAGCTTACTAGACAGGTTTGTTTCGAGGAAATGCACTGGAAAGCTAGACCATATTTACATGAAGAATCTCTAATTAAACTGCACTTTATAAATATTCTGTATAATGGGTAAAATAGATCTATCATACTTCAGAAGAGTCCAGGAATATGAACATATGTGAATTAGTTTTTTGACAGAAAAAGAGTAGTCCTAAAATCATGGGAAATTGCAGATCTCATGGCTTTCTACAAAAAGCTCATGAACATGAATTCAAGGTGTTCCAAACTCCATAAACAGGAAAAAAAAAAGAAGTCTTGTTTCCTAGAACTGCACATGCCCACACTCATGCCTTTTTAACCACTCTCCCACGCTCTGATCATATAAGAGTCAGCAGAACCATGGCTAATCTGAGCTACCAGCCAAGTTACCCAAGTCAACTGAACTAAACGGAAACTTTACTGCCAAATGGAAAATTTTGCATTGAAATCACCCTTTGCTTTCTCTCAGTGAAAGCTAGTTTAGAACCCTTTACTCTACCCAGCTTCACAAAACTAATAGGATCTTAACCATCTGCAAGACTCTTTCCATCTTCCAGACGTGGTTGAGACTAGCCAAAAGGCTCACGCTTTTACAAGGAAAGCACAGTGTTATTACACCACCTTTATTTCCCTAGGAATCCAACTTAAACAAATTCTATAGGAGAAAAAAAAAAAGAAATCAGTACTGACACTTTTTTTCTTCTGACTAATCCATCTCCACTATGAAAAGGGTACGGAGTCAGAAACCTCATGCAGTCCACTCAGGACTTACATCCATGTAAGAATGAGCCAGCCAGCCAAGTCTTCCTAAATTCAAACCAGTAATTCACTAGAACTGACTAGAATGATCACTGAGCAATTATTTTGCCTGAAACTGCTGGATCTGGAAACACTGTCATTAAGCAGTAAACATAGACAGAACTGCAGTATTTTGAGTTACTGTCAGAGCCTCAGAAACTAGGCAGAACTGCAGTTGTGCTCACTGAAGACGATCGCAAACACACTGCTACACAGACACATTTCACATGTACTAACATCAAGTTCTATAAGAAACACAGTGGCCATTTTCACCAGAAAAAAATAAGGAAAAGGGAGCCAATACCTTTGACACCCAAGTCTAATAGAGCACTTAAAAAGCAAGCTTTGAATCAAGTCTCTCCTCAGAACGTCTCCCACTTTCCAGAGGAAGGCAGCAGACACATAAAGCTTAGCAGACACGTAGATCTTGAGATGGTCAGTTAGATGGTTGCATTCTTCACTATTACCATGTAAGCTGGACCTCCTGGAGGGGTGGTGGGGGAAGGAATGCTAGGGCCAAGAGGAAAGCAAACAAGAAGGAATACAACGGCATCCCAGACGGAGCTGCAGGCACTGTTTTATCCAAGTTTGATTGAGCAGTTGCTGATAGAAAACTGAAATAGTTCTTTGAAAGAGTTATAAACACCTACCATCAAAAGAGAATTTAGTTTCCAGCTGGATGAAGACACCTCCAGGGCTTCTGACAGCTTATGTACATTACAAAGATTCTTCAGCTTTAACTACACTAGACTTTTGCCAGCACACCACCATCAAATTAATGGTTTGACTACAGCACAAGAAAACCTTAATTGTCTGCATTCTCCATATGCAACCCAGTGACCTGAAGTCTCTACTGACTACCTCTAGGCAGCTTTCCACCCAGTGGGTATGTATTTTTCATCTACTCTTGTCAAGCACTGACCTCTACTACACTACCCTGGAGATCTCCATTATAACTCTGGGGTCTTCTTTGAGGTCCTGATCCCTGCAACACCTGCCTTGTTGACACCCTCATTCTTTACTAAGTCATAGTAAAGCTATAGGTTAGCTACAGTTAAACATAAGTTAGCTATATCTACCCGAAAGGCTCTGACACAAGCAGCTTGTAGTAATCTGAAATCTGTTTGATTCATGGCTATTTACACTGATAACAGTGCGAGTCTTCGGTTAAGTTTCTAAATACCACCAAGTTACCAGTGAACTTGAACATGCTCCTTTGCTTCTGCTGATAGAAAACACCGTGGATTATTACAAATCCTATATATGCTTTTCTTTGATTGCTTTAGCGAGTTAACTTGCTCCCTCCCACAAAAGCTTAAATGGAGTCGTCCGGAGTCGCTGTCATTGGCTCTGACCATAATGTTCTTCTTTAATAACACTTGAAGTTTATGGGAGGGAGCCTTCCTACTAGGCCAACCAAGTTTGGGAGCTGCAGTCGCCGCTTACCCCGCGGAGGCAGAGCCCAAAGTTAGGCAGGCTTTAGTAACAACCCGACTGAAGCCTGACCTACAGGCACCCCTCGCAGGAGGGAGTTACTCGACCCCTCCGTTTCCCCACCGTGCCAGGCCGAGTCCCTACGGATTAGTTCACGCCCACGGCCCCGGGGGGGGCCCGGGGAAGGCCCGGGGGAGCCGGGGGGGCCCCAGGGCCACCGGCTGCC
>NW_009217799.1:0-327 GCF_000690835.1 Fulmarus glacialis
GCGGGCCGTGGTGCTCCCTACCGTGCCCGGTGCCGGCTGCGTGGAGCAAAGTGGCATCTCTCTCCTCTCCCTGCTGCAGTTCTCCACCTTCATCAAGACCCAGGTGGCAGAGGGGAAAGGCCGCCTCATGCCCAGCTCCGACCCGGAGAAAGTCATCGCTGACATGTTCAGGAACCAGGACCGCAACCAGGACGGGAAGATCACCTCTGAGGAGCTGAAGCTGAAGTCGGATGAGGACCAGGAGAAGATCCACGAGGAGCTCTGAGGAGCGGCCCTCACTTTCCCCCGGAGACAGGACTCGTCCCTGCTGCGCCACAGCCGGTGTCC
>NW_009217800.1:0-3308 GCF_000690835.1 Fulmarus glacialis
TATTTTTATACACATATATGCATATATATATGTATATATATATACACACTTATATACTTATATATTCATATAAGTTCCCAGAGCTAAAGGTGAGCATGGCCAGGCCAGGCTGAGCCTGCCCCCAGCATCCAGGTGCCAGCCCTGCCACAGCCAGCCACGCGGCAGTGCCACCCAGGCACCTCCCAACACCACATCCACAGACCCGGTCTTTGTGACATTGAATCCAACAAGCGCCGCACTGGGCAACTCCCTGAGGACCTGGGGTAAGGGGAGCCACAGGCACGGGGGTCCCCCAGCATGGACCTGTTGGGGGAGCAGCAGGGTGTCTGGTGGGGATTTTACCTCCCTGCACAATTCTGAGCCCAGCAGCAGCTCCCAGGCTCTGTGAGCGGAACCTGGCATCTCCCTAAAGCCATTTTGTCCCCACTAATGGACACCCAGGGCTGTGCAAAAGGCCACGGTCATGCTCCTCTGCCCCATCCTCTGCTGCAGCACATTGCGTGGGCCAAGCTGAAGGGTGAGCTTCAAACTGGAGACGTGCCCTCGGCTGGTTGGGGTCTCAGGGGGATGCTCCGCAACCCCCCGACCCTCCAGCCCAAAGGATGGGGTGCACATGAGTGTGCTGTTTTGGGGGTCAGTGCTGTGCCCTGAGCAGCCCAGGGCAGCTCGGGGGGGCTGCAGCTGGAGCCCCCAAAAGGGTGTGCGTGCAGTACCTCCCTGGACAGCCCGCCGAGCAAACACTCTTTGGCTCCATTTTGACTCTCCCTCACCTAATGGAGTAGGGGAAGCATTTGCATGTGATCCGGGGCACCAATTAATCCTGGCCGTAATGAACTGCACAGAGCAAAGGGACGAAGTTCAGCAGCTGCAGCACTTTGGGCTGCAAACACATTTCTAGCACACGGAGCCATCCCTGAGCAGATCCAAGAGCCTGAGCCTTTATTCCAGCCTCTGGAAGTTCTGTCCGGCATCATTTTGGAAAAATCCCTATTTTTGCATTACAGAAAGCATGAGCGCACTTGAATCCAAGCACTTCGAGCTGGAGAGGAAGAATAATTAGGTAGAAGAAAGGCAGAGGCATCCGCACCGCTGCTACCTGATTTATCCCTGCGCCTGTGCTGGCCCGGCCGCACGCTGTAACGCACCCGGCCTTGTTTAGTCTGTATGGGAGCACAAATCACAGTGCAATGTCATCGCTCTGCCAGGGTCTGGATTTCATTAGAAGCCACATGATCGGCCTCGGCTGCTGCTGGGGGCTGGCCATGCTCCCCCCGCAGAGCTGCACAGGATGCAGGGGCGACGGGTCGGGGCGCAGGGCTGAATAGGCGCCTTGTCTGCAGGTGAGGAGCAGCAGCCGCCTCGGTGGGGTGGGGGTTTGGTCCCCCTGGGATGTTTGAAGACCCTGAAAATATCCTTAGGGGAAGGGAGTGTGGCCTGAAGCTGTCCCCTGCTAGTGTAGGGACTGCTGGGGCACAGCAAGATGGACCGCCTGGAGCACCCTCAGCCCAGAAGACAGGCCCCACAAGTTTGGGTCACTGCCCCTTCCCCCAAAATCAGGCTGCTGAAACAGAGGGGCACAGCTGGCAAACGGGCAGCCTCAGGCCAAGGGATGGAAGGGGCTGCCTGCAGATTCTGCTGCATCCCTTGCAGCCTGCTGCACCCTTTGCATCCCTTGCAGCCTACTGCAACCCTTGCAACCCTTGCATCCCTTGCACTCTTTGCAGTCCGCTGCACCCCTTGCATCCTTTGCATCCTGCTGTACCCTCACACCCTTTGCATCCCTTGCAGCCCGCTGCATCCTTTGCATCCCTTGCAGCCTACTGCAACCCTTGCAACCTTTGCATCCCTTGCAGCCCGCTGCAACCCTTGCATCCATTGCAGCCTGCTGTATCACTTGCATCCCTTGCATCCTTTGCACCCTTCACCCCTTGCAGCCCATGGCCCCTGCGTATAACCCCAGGCAAGCCCACACACGTCTCTCTCTCACCCCATCTCCCTCCCAGGTATAAGGCACTGTGCAGCGACCCAAGAGCACCCGCACCAGCCAGCTGGGAGCCCCTCCAGCAGTGTGCTGGGGAAGCAACTCCTGTCCCTTGCCCAGAGCGAGCCCAGGCTCGCCAGGCAGGGCCACTCAGGAAGGACCGTGTTGTCCACGGGGGTGGTATAGACTTGTCACCCCATGTCTGACAATCTCTCTGCTCTGCAGGGAGTGGAGACACAAGGAACTCCTGGGCTGCTGAGCCACAACTAATATGAATTCTCCCTGGCTGGGCATCCGCGTCTCCTCTCAGTAAAGGATGTCCGGTTAGGACGCACGCGTGCAGCATCTCCTCTGAGTCCCCATGGATGCTCAGCCCAGACAACCAAAGCCTGGCCATGTTTCCGACCATGCATGCTCCTCCCAGCAGGTCAAACCCAGCTTTTCCAGCTCGATAGCCCTTGCTCCACTGGCTACGTCGGCAGCTGGTCGGGAAGGGAGCACGGAGGTTTCACCAGGCACCACCAAGAGCCAGCGACCACCTCAATCCAGATCTTATTTTAGCTGCAGCTCAGGGGTGAAATTCCCATTCAGCTCCAGAGGCCAGAGTGGGGGAAACACATTTACTCCACCGTGTTTAAATTGGAATAAATCTGGTGAGCCCGAGGCCATGAGGCTCTGGCAGTCCCAGCTACAAGGTCCCCTCGCCCAGGGGACGAGCGTGCACGAGGCTGAGGTCAGTCACAAGGTTAAAGTCGCCCAAAAAAGGAGGGGAGGAGGCTGGGAATGGGCGGCAAAGCCACTGTGGTGGGTGACCATGCACCCAGCGCAGTATGGGGATGGGGGGAGCTAGTGCTGCAGCCCCTTCCCCAAGGGTGCAGGGGGCTGGTGCAGCTCTTGGAGGGTCCAAGGAGGAGCTGGAGGAGACTCGGGGAAACCATCTAAACCAAGCCAGGTGAGGAGGGCAGGATCTGGCCCCGAGGAGAGAAGCCACCCTGAGACCTGGCCCTGCGGGGTGTTTGCTGCTCCGGGAGCACCCTGGCTCCATCCCCGGCTCGGATACCAGCCGGGAACTAACCGAGCACACTGTGGCTCGGACAGAGCTGCTGTTGAATGATTGGCTTTGGCATGGCCGACCCGATCCGTAGCCGTGCCGCAGAGAGCGGAGCCACTGGTGGGATGCTCACCAGCTCCTGGCCTGAGCCCCAGATGATGCTGCCTTGTCCCCTGCCCCACAGGAAAAGCAGTAAAGCCACATTCAGTGCCAAAGCCGCGGTGCATCGGTCTCTTTCGGTGATGGCTGGCTGCCCAGTGAAACCAAGCTCGCCGA
>NW_009217800.1:3346-7048 GCF_000690835.1 Fulmarus glacialis
CGGGGGGGGAGCTCCCAGCTCGGGAGTGGTGACTCAGAGCCATGGTGACGTGGCAGCCCTCCTGCGGGGACACCGGGCTCAGGCAGCTGTCTCCTGCGGATGGGTTTGCACTCAGGTTTCTCTGGAGGATTATTCCTAATTGCAATGTGCTCCAGTTGCAAAAATGAACCATCCTGCTCCATGCACGTGGGCGCCCCACTCCCGCTGCCATCTCTGCTCAACATGGGGTCCAGCAAGGCCATAAAAATGCTGTTTTCCAGCATTTCTGAGCATGCAAATGTGTCCTTTGGGGGAAGGTAACATCCAGGCATCCCTTCCCTAAACAGGCAACGTACACCTTTGGAAATCTCTCCATCCTGGGAGATGTTTTTCCTGTGGGTGAGTGCAAGAAGCCTGAACTCCACGGGGGACCCTTTACTCGGGGGAGAGTTGAACGGGTCCAGTGGGAAACAGAGTCCCTTTGGCCCTCTGGATGTCCCTGCACGTCCCATGCGGGGCATGGGCTCCATCACACAATGTGTGCTTGTCCCCCTGCTTCTCACCACCCACCTCTTCACCAGCAGTGTGAGGAAAGCCCCACGGTTGGTTTGGGAGCTCGAGAAGAAGCAGCGGGCCAGGATCTGCTTCTAGCTCCCTCTTTGCCAAGGCAAGGAGCATCCTGCTCTCCCGATGCAGAGCCCCACGGCCATGAGCACCCACATGTGGCCTCATCCTGCTTGGCCGGGCACATCGCTCCATGCACATGGGCCAGCAGCAGCCGGAGCGGGATGGTGTCGTGGGACCACCTTCAGGTCCCATTGGGCTCTTCCCCAGCCCCTCTTGCCTGGGCGAGCTCTACGGTGGGGGTGGCAGTGTGGGGAAGGACAGCAGGAGCTTTCTTGCTCCTTTTGTCCCTCCGTAGCTCAATGCAGGCCAGGCTAAGGCTCTTCCTGGACATCACAAACCAAATGCAGGGCTGTTTCTGCTCTCAAGCCCCTGGGTCCAGCAACTGTGATCTCCTCCTGGGTGCTAGCAGGTCCTGGGGAGTATGGGAAGGGCCCGTGCTTTCTCCTCCCATGCTGTGCCACCTGAGCTGCTTGTGGTACCACTGCTGACACCATCACCTGGTTGGGGACTCCCCCACCCCAACTTGAGCCCACACACCAGGAGCCTCATGCACATCCTGACATATCATGATGTGATCCCTGCCTGGACTGCCTGGGGCATACGGAGCATGGGACACCTCCGGGTCACCCATGCTCTCCAGCCCCAGTCCCCATGTGTGACACCCACCTGCCTCTCCCACGCTCCCAGACCCAGCCTGGGCCTGCAGATTGTCTCCAACAGGAGACCCAGCTGCAGTTCAGTTCACTGAGCTTCTTCCCTCAACTCAAAGCACCGGCGTGCCCCTTGTCCCTCTGTCCCCATGGCACTCATGCAGGTCCCAGCGGAGACCCCTGTCCCCCAGTTCCAGCTCCATCCACCACGGCAAGCTCGCCCTGAATCACCGCCAGCATCCCACCGCATCCTGGCCCAGAACGAAGGCAGCACGAGCCCTACCGGGGCCAGCTACCTCGTGGCATGCACACCGGCTCAGATATCTGCACCAGGTCCCCCAAAAGCCCAGCCTTTGCAGGCCTCAGCCTGCCAGCCTGCAGAAGGCAGCGCCCAGAGCCTGCTGGGCTAATGAGAAGCGCATGGGACCCACATCTGGTAGCGATTGAGCAGAGAGCAGTGCTGGGAAGGGAGGAAGCGCAGATTTCCTGCAGCACAAAGGAAGGGAGAGGAATGTCCGTGGCGGAGCAGAGGCCCCGGGGTCCCCCCTCCCTCCGCCGGCTCAGCCG
This sequence comes from Fulmarus glacialis, assembly GCF_000690835.1. NCBI lineage: Eukaryota > Metazoa > Chordata > Aves > Procellariiformes > Procellariidae > Fulmarus > Fulmarus glacialis. The sequence goes on from NW_009217800.1 coordinate 5,170, forward strand.
TGATGCCTTCACTAGGGGTGCAAAGGCACTGAATCGCGCCTTGCTCCTTTGCCAGCACTGCTGGAGCTTGTCCCTGGGAACATGCTCCCCCCTTCCCCAGGCTGAGCCTCCCCTCTCCCCCACTGCCCCCCTTTCTGCTCGCAGGGGTGCACAGGCTCCCTGTGGCCGCTAAGCACGGCTCTCACAGCCATGCCAGCCCTCCGAGCCTCATGCATGGTCTCTCCCCTCCAGTCTGGTGCTGCTCAGGGTCAAGGTCAAGACCCTGCTGCTCAGAATCTGGGGTCAAGACAACCCTCCCCACACCCAGACACCACCAGGCTTCAACTCCCCCTCAAAGTGGCCTTGGGAAGAGAGCAGAAGCCACAGCGAGGCAGTGAAGGTGGCAAAATGAAGGCAGGGTCTGCTCCGTGCCATGACGATGGGGATGTGATGCTTGGACGGGGACAAGGCAGGCTGCATTTAGGTCCTCACCAGTGCAGGCAGCCGTGTCGGGGACAGACAGCTTGCCTGGTCATGTGCTGGTACCAGGTGAAGTCTTGGCCCTGCCATCCCCGAGCATCCATGGCTGCCAAAGGGATTTCGGGCTGTATTGCTGGGGGAACACCCTGGGACAGCAAAACCCTGCGACAGCAAAACCCTGGGTTCAGGTGACACCAGGGAAGTAGTAAAAACTGCCGTCAAATCTTTGTGGCAGAGGATGGCAAAGTGTCAGGGATGCGTTTATCCTGGTCTTTCATATCACCCCAGTCGGAGCTGAGCAGCATAGCTAATAGCTTTTAATTAAAAGACCCTGTTTTCCCTCGCCCAGCAGCTCAGCAGGCTGCAGCTACCCAGGCTCTGCGCCACAGCTCTGCCTCTGGCAGCTCCAGCGCAGCAAAAACCTCTTGGCGGTTCCCAAGGATGGAATTGGGGTGATTTGCCTGTTCAAAATATGGGGCAGCCATTTCGCGGGGACATTGCTGCCAAGCTGGGGGAACAGCAGGCAAGGGATGGGCAGGACAGACAGACACGGCAGGGTTAACTGTACAAGGCAGTGTTTAAGCAGCCCAGAGGCAGAGGGATCTGCAATCAGCACACCCAAAGCCTCTCCATGACTTGGGGATTTGGGGATGGAAATCAGAGGCAACCAACTGGGGGAAAAAAAAAGGAGCAATTTATATTCAGGGAGATTTTAGGGATGCCCCATTTTCCTGGGGATGCTCCATGTTCTTCTCTTAACGTGGACGTTTCTACTCCCCTCGAGCAGGCAGCACAGCTTTTATAAGCTTTGAAGTCATGTTAAAAATGATACTTTTTAGGCATTTTTAATACATTTCAGCGGATCTTTCATTTTGCTAATTCAAGCCAGCACCCTTTTAATGTGTGCCACTGAAATGAATTTGCAACTTAGCCTGCGCTAAACATTGATCTCATTACCTGCAGCCAAGTGCTCACAAAAATAAACCATTGCCATCCCAGTGGTGTGTTTGAAGTCAAAACGCACTTAATAAATTCCGTGTGTTTTAAGGGATTAGAAGGGACCCTTGCAGTCTAGTGGTTTTGCCCTTCTCGGGGCTCTCCAGTGAACCCCACTCTGGCGCAGTGTCCGTAGGGAATGGTCCCCAGCTCATGGGCTGAAATGAAACCGTGAAGCCAAGTATCTGGAGAGTATTCCCCCGATGCTGGTGATGCCGGCGGTCACCACATTTTCGGCTGCAGCAAAGTCACCCTGTATGGTAACTCAAAAGCTGCCAAACTCCATCTGAAACGCTTTTGATAAAGTCATTTAAAACAGTTTTAACTGCTTTCAAGTCTGAGCAGTGGGACACCCTGCAGATGCTCTCCCTATCCATCCCATGGGATACGTTCGAGAGAAACCTCCAGGAAAACTCTCCCGCGG